>NC_091123.1:6340000-6590000 GCF_040183065.1 Periplaneta americana
ATTTTAAAAATATGTATGTCTGTTTGCAAAAAAAAATAATAAATAAATAAAAAAAATAAAAAAGTGTTATTAAATTTTGATTGTTTATTTTACAAATATAGGGACTCATATTAAAATTCTGTTACAGACAGTTTGTAGAACATGCTTTTGCAAGTACATTGCAAAAAACTGTTTTAATCTATCTTTAAAAATGGCTTAGATATATCGGTTTTAATAAAATGCTGCATTGAGTACATTTTTTTTAATGTGGGCCCCCAAATAATTATTTTTTCAAAATATTTATATTTGGTTGAGTTGCTACTGCCATGAGCTCTCTACATATAAAAATTAATGTTTTACATCAAATAGGAAAACATTTTTAAAAATACCGTCCTCTCCCCTTAATGAAAAAACTAGAAACTTTACCGTACTATAAAGAATAAGGACTACAGTTGTAACGTTTACTTATGGCACTCATGTTTCAAAACCATCAATACTTACATTTATCAGTAAACATGCCATGACGTCAGAGTGCAATGTTTGTGCAGTGACTACGCAGAACTTTATTGTTCATTGAGAGTAGAGAGATGGGCTGAATTAACAGATGCGCACTTGGTTTATGGTGCATTTTAACCGCAGATTCGGTGAGCAGTGGATGGCCTGCTCGTTCTCCCGACTTCACCCCACATGACTTTTGTGCGAGGGGCACTTGAAGAGCTTCGTGTGTACGAGACTCCAATTGAATCGAAGGAAGAGCTCATCGCTTAAGTGCTTGCAGCTGATGACTCTCTACAGCACATGCCTGGAGTCTTTGAACGTGTACGACAGGCAATGACACGTCGTGGTGAAAAATGAGTAAATTAAAAAAAAAATCTTTAAAATACCCTGTGATACGTGTCGAATGCATAGCATAATATTTTGTGGGTATTTGTGCCCTTATCAGACGTTCAGACGCCATTTTTAAACTTCCTGCGCTATGGATTTTTTAATCACACGCCCCTTTTTATCAGTTTACGGTAACTTCATTTTTTTCCTACATTGCCAGACAAAAATGGATATAACTTCTGAACTATCAAGGATACATGCATGAAATTTAGAACACACATTCTCTAGACTATTAGGAAACTTTTCTTTGTAACGGAATTTTGTTAATTGATTTCATTTTAAAACTACGTCCGTTTGTTTGCAAGAAAGGAAATCAGAAAATTGTTATTCAATTTTAATTGTTTATTTTACAAACGTAGGGACAACTACCAAAATTCTGTTACAGACAGGGTTTTAGTAAAATCCTGCATTGGGTATATATTTTTTTTCAAATCTGGGCCCCCGAATATATTTTTTTTTCATAATGTTTATTTTTGTTTGAATTGCTACAGCTATGAGCTCTCTACATACAAAAAAATTAATATTTTACACCAAATAGGAAAAAAGTTTTACAAAATACCATCCTCTACCCTTAAAAGGATTACAAATTGAAATCCGTTTGAGTGTCATAGGATACCTATAAGGAGAAGAGATCTATAAAGAGGAAATGATATACGAATTCCTGCTTTGGAGAAATCAGGCTGTAAAGCCCAAAATAGAGTAAAATAGAACAAGTGCTACAGATTCTAAAGTAGCTGAAAGAATACGAAATACATCGTTCTAAATGTATGGTGAAGAAGTATGTGTCATGTTGGTGACACGGATTTTTCTTTTGAAGAGTTTTGACAGTACGCAGGCCCTGACCTCGACGGTCCGTGATTCAGCCCCCGCGCCGGGTCCGCCTGGCGCCTGTCGGATCGGTCAGCTGCCGCTCGTGACAGGTTAATAATAATTATCCAACGGCTTCTCGGTGAATGAGTGGCCTAAGTCATCTTTCTTGTTAACTACTTTTTACCGAACCTACCAAAATTTATCCGTGAATTTCGAGTGCGTTAAAAATCTGTTATTTATTTACTTATTTATTTATTTATTTATTTATTTATTTATTTATTTATTTATTTATTTATTTATTCTGGTGTAGTTAAGGCCATCAGGTCTTCTCTTCCACAACACCAGGAATACAAATACAATAATAGAAATAAACAGAAAAAATACACTATAAACAAAGTAAAGCTACACAAAAATATACACAGGTTGCAGTCACACAAACTTTAAATGAGTGATTAAGTATCGTAAATAATTGTATCCTAACTAATTAACTAACATAAACAAGGAACTTGCAATTTTAATCTAGATTAAAAAAAATAAAAACACAAATCAATATTTCTAGCAATACCTAAAATCATTAACTAAGATAAAATTTTCCAATTTAATTTTGAATTGTGATAAAGTCCGGCAGTTCCTGACGTCATTAGGTAACGAATTCCAGAGGCGAGGTATTTCTACAGTATAGGAAGATGAGTATAAAGACGTTCTATGATGAGGGATAGAAATAAGTGCTTGATGTCGGTTTCGAAGAGTTTTTAGGGAAACGGGGACAATCTGGAGTTGCATACGTTTGAAATCACAGTATATACCGGGTGTATTTTTTGTCCCTAGTCGTCGGGTTGTAGACAATACTGAATTTTATGGGGCGACAACGAAATTCAGATGTCTTTCGTATAGGAAGCGGTTATATGGAAGAATGAAAATTAAAAAGTACGTGCGAAGACGCATATATCTCGAGGTTACGGAGACTAAAGCGCTATGTTCTTAACCGAATAGTTTGGGTTCGAACCCCACCGCAGACGGTTTTTTTACGGTGTCGGGCTGAAGGATATAATATATGATGACAGTGATAGGACATAATAAGCAGCGTATAGCTTGCACCTAGCATTAGTCAAATTATTTTAAAACGTATCCTAAAAGAGGGCTTTTTTATGCATTTAGTTCCTTTTTTTTAGCCTACACGTTGTAATCGCCTTGTTGTATTATTTTAATATTAGGCCAACTCTTAAAGTTTTGTGTTTTTATTTGTGAATGGCACTGACATTTATCAATGCCTAACATATCACACCGTTCAAGTAATTATCTACTTAAAATTATTGGTTTGACTAGTTTCTGGAATACGAATAGGCCTATATTTATTTCGTGAATACTTTGATTACTTACCTGAAAAACTAGAGATATGTATTTTTCTGGATAGTGATATTTTATCATCTTATGCTCATATGAATCTGAAAAACCTAATTTGATGCCATTCAGGCCTACATACTTTCAAAAAAATTTGTTGAGCAGTGTTATTAATTGTATTTATTATTACTTACTTACTGGCTTTTAAGGAACCCGGAGGTTCGTTACCGCCCTCACATAAGCCCGCCATCGGTCCCTATACTGAGCAAGATTAATCCAGTCTCTATCATCATATCCCACCTCCCTCAAATCCATTTTAATATTATCCTCCCATCTACGTCTCGGCCTCCCCAATGGTCTTTTTCCCTCCGGCCACCCAACTAACACTCTATATGCATTTCTGGATTCGCCGATACGTGCTATATGTCCTGCCCATCTCAAATGTCTGGATTTAATGTTCCTAATTATGTCAGGTGAAGAATACAATGCGTTCAGTTCTGTGTTGTGTGAGTTTCTCCGCTCTCCTGTAACTTCATCCCTCTTAGCCCCAAATATTTTCCTAAGCACCTTATTCTCAAACACCCTTAACCTCTGTTCCTCTCTCAAAGTGAAAGTCCAAGTTTCACAACCATAAAGAACAACCGGTAATATAACTGTTTTTGGATGACAAAACCTTCTCAACCGAATAATAACAAGCATTTCCCATATTTATTCTGTGTTCAATTTCCTCCCGAATATCATTTATATTTGTTACTGTTGCTCCAAGATATTTGAACTTTTCCACCTCTTCAAAAGATAAATTTCCCATTTTTATATTTCCATTTCGTACAATATTCCGGTCACGAGACATAATCATATACTTTGTCTTTTCGGGATTTACTTCCAAACCTATCTCTTTACTTGCTTCCAGTAAAATTCCCGTGTTTTCCCTAATCGTTTGTTGTATTTTCTCCTAACATATTCACGTCATCCGCATAGACAAGCAGCTGATGTAACCCGTTCAATTCCAAACTGTAAATTATTATTATTATTATTATTATTATTATTATTATTATTATTATTATTATTACTTTAATTTGGTTGTAGGTATTATTCTTAACAGTTATTTCTGGTAATTTATCTGCAAACTAGTGAAGCACTGGAAACATGTCGTCTTGTAGAGTGGTTAACTTATGTCAGAGGGACGGTGAAGATCGCATTTTCGGCTTGCTTTAAACGTGCGGGACAACATAACTTCAGAACAACTAGGAGTAAGAGATATCTCGGTGTATCGTATTCATTTTCTTCAAAAATAGGAAAAGTTGTAATTTTTCTGAAGCTGTTCACATTTGTTTAGGCTCGCCTCAAATACTAGAAACCAAATAACCGTTCAGAAATAAGAGTTGGACAAACAAACTGCGAGCTGCAGCTCTCGATGCTGGTGTGGTGTCTGGCAGGAAGTGCTGGTAATCTGTATGGCTGAACGATTCGAGGGCAAACGTGTTAGTCTCGCAGCATGACTAGTTCGGTTCGAAATGGGAAGTTTTTGTACTGTACAAGTTGGCCATGAAGTGTGGACACACAGGGGGGAGAGAGGAGGGGAAAGGGAAGAGATGAGTAGCAAGTAAAGGAGAGGAGGAACAAAGGATAAATGGATGAGCAGGAGGAGAAAAAGATGAGGAAGTAAAAATTAGAGATTATGATTAAAAAAAAGGCGAAAGAAAAGAAATTGAAAAGGGAAAAATGAGAAGAAGATAGCGAGGACAGCATGAAGTGAAGAATAGAAAAAAGGAGAACATGAGAAAGAAAATTAAAGAAATGGAAATAAGGAGAAAAAGAAGAGGGAAGGAAGTTCTTAAACAGTAACTGGAAATGTTGAAGTCGTCCAATAAACTTGGAGCGGGAGGAAGTGTCAGAAATTCCATTTTATTTCCCACACAACGAAGGTATTCCCGTTCCAATTTCTTTGCAATATCTTCATTGGTGTTAGAATTATTAAGGAAATTAAATTCTGGGTTCGGTAGCGAGTGGAATATCCTGTATAAGCATTCTATCACTAGAATTTCGTCTTGAACCATCAAGAAAGTTGAAATAAAAGAGTAATTGAACTCACTGAAAAAAAACTTCCACTTACTATTTTTGAGCAATATAAAATTATCACTGTATTTCGATTGTCATTGGTCAATTGAACACCACTAAGCTTAGTTATTGGCTGAAAAATGTTACGAGGAATTATAAACAGTAATCTCACTAGAGGTTTTGATTTATCTAGAGAAAATCAAAACTCGAGTGGGATTTAATTGACTATTACACGAATAGAAGAAAATACATACAAATTAGAAGAAATAAAGTACTCTAATACAATAAAATATTAACTGACTTACTAAAATTCTATTTCACTAATGTTAGCTTCACCAAAACGTTTCAAATGAGCCGCCATTTCCAGTCGACTATTTATATGCGGTAAAAAATGACGATCGCAAGTAATGTTTTATAGCACCGTAAAGAATTTTCAGTTTGAAATGTTGGCAAACAAAGGAACAAACGCTAGGGTGGTGATAAAAAGAGAAGAAAATATAAAAGATTACCTATAAGAAATAAAGTAGGCCTTCTCTAATACAATAAAATAAGTATTAATTGACTTCATAAAATTCTCTTTCACTAATGTTAGCTTCACAAAAACGTTTGAACGAAGCTGCCATTTTCAGTTGATTATCTATGCCGGAAACAAATTACGATCGCAAGGCATGCTTTATAATACCGTAAAGAATTTGCAGTTTGAAATGTTGGAAAACAAAGAAACAAATGGTAGGGAGATGATAAAAACAGAAGAAAGTATGTAAAGATTAGAAGAAATAAAGTACTCTAATACAATAAAATATTCTGAAAGTTAGAATTTATAAAACAGTTATATTACCGGTTGCTCTGTATGGCTGTGAAACTTGGACTCTCACTTTGAGAGAGGAACAGAGTTTGAGGGATTTTGAGAATAAGGTTCTTAGGAAAGTATTTGGGGCTAAGAGGTATGAAGTTACAGGAGAATGGAGAAAGTTACACAACGCAGAACTGCACGCATTGTATTCTTCATCTGACATAATTAGGAACATTAAATCCAGACGTTTGAGATGGGCAGGGCATGTAGCACGTATGGGCGAATCCAGAAATGCATATAGAGTGTTAGTTGGGAGGTCGGAGGGCAAAAGACCTTTGGGGAGGCCGAGACGTAGATGGGAAGATAATATTCAAAAGGGTTTGAGGGAGGTGGGATATGATGATAGAGACTGGATTAATCTTGCTCAGGATAGGGACCAATGGCGGGCTTATGTGAGGGCGGCAATGAACCTCCGGGTTCCTTAAAAGCCGGTAAGTAAGTAATACAATAAAATATTAATTGACTTACTAAAATTCTATTTCGCTAATGTTAGCTTCAGCAAAACTTTTGAAAGGAGCCACCATTATCAGTTTGACTATCTATGCGGGAAACAAATGACGATCGCCTACAGCATGCTTTATAGTACCGTAAAGAATTTGCAGGTTCAAATGTTGGCAAACAAAAAAAAAAAAAAAACAAATGGAAGTGATAAAAATAAAAAATGCTAGGGAAGTGAAAAAAATAAACAAATGCTAAGGAAATAATAAAATTGCAGCGATAAACAGCCATGATTGGTTGAAACACACCCTTCCGTACCGTTTTATTGGTCAAAAGTAGCATGACGTAGTAAAAGTGTAATAGTCAGTTTAGTCCTCAAGGAGAGGACATCTACAAAATAATTTATTTACGGGAAATAAATTTATTTATTTTATTTATTTATGTATTTATTTTGTCAATAATTGTAACATAAAATATGATATAAACAGATAAAACCTTAACTCATCCGTGAAAGAGTAGAACTCGTGCTCAGGGACGGATTCCTGAATTTAAATCAGGTTTCATGGGAAACTTTATTTTAGCTGCTTGCGGGTATGCTCTCTACCTCTTCCTGCTGCACGACGCGGCACACGGGACGGCTCCGCTTACCCTTTGCCCATTTCAGAGAGTTCTGACGACCACTGCATTAGATCCAATTATTATTATTATTATTATTATTATTATTATTATTATTATTATTATTATTATTATTATTATTATTTCAAGGATGAGAATGGTGACTTGCTTGCAGACTCTCCATCAATCCTAAACAGATGGAAAAACTATTTTGCGCAACTACTAAATGTACATAGGCCAAATAGAAATGATCGGGACGAAATTGAAATACAAACTCCTGAGCCATTTATACCCGAACCCACACTTTCTGAAGTCGAAATTGCGATAGAAAATCTGAAAAATTATAAGTCTCCAGGTATGGATCAAATTCCAGCAGAATTAATACAAGAGGTTGGAAGTGCATTATATAGCGAAATTTATAAGCTTGTACTTGCTATTTGGGAAAAGGAAATTGTACCAGAACAATGGAATGAGTCTATAATTGTACCTATTTTTAAAAAGGGGGACAAAACCAACTGTGGTAACTTTCGAGGAATATCACTTTTGTTGACGTCGTACAAAATTTTGTCCAATATTCTTTTGAGAAGATTAACTACGTGCGTAGATGAAATTATTGGGGATCATCAGTGCGGTTTTCGGCGTAATAGATCGACTATTGATCAGATTTTTTGTATTCGACAGATAATGGAGAAAAAATGGGACTATAAGGGTACAGTTGACTCGGTTAAGAGGGAAGTATTATATGATATTCTTATTGAATTTGGTATTCCCAAAAAACTAGTTCGATTAATTAAAATGTGTCTCAGTGAAACATACAGCAGAGTCCGTATAGGTCAGCTTCTATCTGATCCTTTTCCAATTCACTGCGGGCTAAAACAGGGAGATGCACTATCACCTTTACTTTTTAACTTCGCTCTAGAATATGCCATTAGGAAAGTTCAGGATAACAGGCACGGTTTGGAATTGAACGGGTTACATCAGCTTCTTGTCTATGCAGATGACGTGAACATGTTAGGAGAAAATCCACAAACGGTTAGGGAAAACACGGAAATTTAACTTGAAGCAAGTAAAGCGATCGGTTTGGAAGTAAATCCCGAAAAGACAAAGTATATGATTATGTCTCGTGACCATAATATTGTATGAAATGGAAATATAAAAATTGGAGATTTATCCTTCGAAGAGGTGGAAAAATTCAAATATCTTGGAGCTACAGTAACAAATATAAATGACACTCGGGAGGAAATTAAACGCAGAATAAATATGGGAAATGCGTGTTATTATTCGGTTGAGAAGCTTTTATCATCCAGTCTGCTGTCCAAAAATCTTAAAGTTAGAATTTATAAAACAGTTATATTACCGGTTGTTCTTTATGGTTGTGAAACTTGGACTCTCACTCAGAGAGGAACATAGGTTAAGGGTGTTTGAGAATAAGGTGCTTAGGAAAATATTTGGGGCTAAGCGGGATGAAGTTACAGGAGAATGGAGAAAGTTACACAACACAGAACTGCACGCATTGTATTCTTCACCTGACATAATTAGGAACTTAAAATCCAGACGTTTGAGATGGGCAGGGCATGTAGCACGTATGGGCGAATCCAGAAATGCATATAGAGTGTTAGTTGGGAGACCGGAGGGAAAAAGACCTTTAGGGAGGCCGAGACGTAGATGGGATGATAATATTAAAATGGATTTGAGGGAGGTGGGGTATGATGATAGAGACTGGATTAATCTTGCACAGGATAGGGACCGATGGCGGGCTTATGTGAGGGCGGCAATGAACCTTCGGGTTCCTTAAAAGCCAGTTGTAAGTAAGTATTATTATTATTATTATTATTATTATTATTATTATTATTATTATTACTACATCTGTTACTACTAGTGATGTCACTGCTATTGAATACTGTATAACAATGTCGCTGTTCCTCGTATCCATCCCCGACATCGAACCCCTGCCTCCGCGTTGCTTGCAACAGCTGATAGTATTGATTGCGGTCTCGTCCCATGTGCGGTCATTAGCGCCCACGCTGTAATGGTATCGATTTAATCCATTATCAGTAATTAACTCAAGCGAACTGATTAATTAATATCATTACATAAGAGATGGTGCCGCTAGTCCACAATTGACATTCGCCAAGTCTGTCGTAATCGGCGGTCTAGACGTTCTCATGAAGTATTCGTCACTGTATCCCAAATTCCTCGGGGACAGGCGAAGTTTTAACGATGACATACTTTTATGATGTCTTCCTCCAGGATTGAAGTAAAATGTGAGGTTCCTTGTTGAAGATTTCTTACAATTCAATGTAATTTAGAGGACGATATATATTTGGACCGACAAGTTTACATTGCGGGTCTCACTGGTAGTGTGGTCAACACGACACAGGACCACCGCTGAGGAAATACAGGCTAACACAAAATAAGGAAGAAATAACGTTAGTTTCATGGACGGAAGATAGCCTAAATCTCTTCTATTGCCCACGCCCAATCCACCGCTGTGGAGTAATGGTTAGTATGTCTGACCGTGTAACGAGCGGGCCCGGATTCAAATCCTGGTTAGAGCAAAGTTCTCCGGTTGAGGTTTTTTCATGACACTCGCGGGTTCAAATTCATCCCGATTAAAACATCTATAGGCCTAAACAAGAAATAACGATATATATAAAAAAATGAATATTCCTTAATTTAGTGTTCTGTCCAAGGGCAGGTCTTTCACTACAAACCCAGCTTTCTCCAATCTTTTCTATTTTCTGCCTTCCTCTTTGTCTCCTCATATGATACATATATAAAAAATGATAACATATATATCATACGTTATTCTAAATGTTATGTTTTTCTTTATGCAACCGCTTAAAACCTGATGAATCATTTGTAATTGTCCTGTATTTTCTTTAAAGTTGAGAAGGGGAGAAATGCTTCCATCATATCCATGGACGCTACGCCCCTAATATTAATACACTTTGAGAACTAGGGAAAGAAACTTTTGGACAAAATCCTGTCAGATTAACAATTTCATAGTTAAATTATTTACTACTACTGCTGCTGCTGCTGCTGCTACTGCTACTGCTACTGCTACTGCTACTGCTACTGCTACTGCTACTGCTACTGCTACTGCTACTACTACTACTACTACTACTACTACTGTTAACTACTATACTATATACTGGTGGTGTGGAAGAGAAGGCCTGATGGCCTTAATTACACCAGAATAAATAAATAAATAAATAAATAAATAAATAAATAAATAAATAAATAAATAAATAAATAAATAAATAAATAAATAAATAAATAAATAAATGAATAAATAAATAAATAAGTAAATGAATAAATAAATAACTAAGTGACTAAGAAAGTAAGAGAGTAAGTAAATAAATAAATAAATAATAAATAAATAAATAATTAACTAAGCGAGTACGAAAGTAAGAAAGTAGTTAAGTAAATAAATACATAAATAAATAAATAAATAAAAATAAATAAATAAATAGATAAATAAATAAGTGAGTAAGAAAGTAAATAAATAAATAAATAAATAAATAAATAACTAAGTGAGTAAGAAAGTAAGAAAGTAAGTAAGTAAATAAATAAATAAATAAGTAACTAAGTAAGTAAGAAAGTAAGTAAATAAATAAATAAGTAAATAAATAAATAAGTAACTAAGTGAGTAAGAAAGTAAGTAAATAAATAAATAAGTAACTGAGTAAGTAAATAAATAAATAAATAAATAAGTAACTAAGTAATTAAATAAATAAATAAATAAATAAGTAACTAAGTGAGTAAGACAGTAACAAAGTAAGAAAGTAAGTAAATAAATAAATAAATAAATAAGTAACTAAGTGAATAAGAAAGTAAGAAAGTAAGTAAATAAGTAAATAAATAAATAAATAAATAAATAACTAAGTGACTAAGAAAGTAAGTCAGTAAATAAATAAATAAATAAGTGAGTAAGAAAGTAAGAAAGTAAGTAAGTAAATAAATAAATAAATAAATAAGTAACTAAGTGAGTGAGAAAGTAAGATAGATAGATAGATAGATAGATAGATAGATAGATAGATAGATAGATAGATAGATAGATAGATAGATAGATAGATAGATAGATAGATAGATAGATAGATAGATAGATAGATAGATAGATAAGATAGATAAAACTTTATTGTCGATGGCATAATGTATGCATAGACATGGTCAAATATATACAATTTCAATTTTATGTAAAATAAGTCAAATATAAAAAAAAAAAAACATTATTCATTTCAACGGCGCATGCGTGCATCCTCAAGACTGTAGGGACACAATTTTATTAATTTCGTTTTTATATAATTCCTAAATTTCAGAGAATTTTTTGTATATTTGATGTCATCAGGCAAACTGTTGTATATTTTGATACCAAAGACCATATATGTTCTACTAGTGTTTGTAAGGTGGTGAACTGGAATAGTTAAACTATTTTTGTTACGAGTGTCGTAGGTATGGAAATCACAATTTTGATGAAAATCAGACAGATTTTTATAAATTAGTAGTAAAACATTAAAAATGTATAAACCATAAACAGTAAGAATATTATATTGTAAAAAATGTTCCCTACAAGAGGTCCTACTGTCAACGCCCGCTATGCATCTGACAATACGCTTTTGAGCAATAAATATATCATTCAGCATGGTTCCAGATCCCCAAAAACAAATACCATATGAAAGCCTAGACTCGACGTGTGCGAAATAATAAGACATTAATACATCGTGATTTATTATCGTCCTCAAAATTCTGATTTGATAACAAATGCTATTGAGCTTAGAAAGTAAGTAAGTAAATAAATAAATAAATAAATCGCCAGTCAGTAACACAAGATCTCATGGGATATGCCGCCCACAGTTTACATTGTCCTAGTTCAAAGCAGTACTAAAATATTTAAGTACAAACAGCAACCTATTTTTTACGACATTCTACTTCGAACTGAGAGCTGCATGCACACAGAGATTCGGGAGTTAAGCGTGCAGTTGTGTTTTGTTGACATGACTCTTCTCTGCGAGGGGCGCAGACCTCCCGATGATATTGACGTGGAGACAAATACCTCGCCCTCATGCAACTCTCTCTGCCGTCTCATGGCCGAGGCTTGAAATGATGGAGGTTAACAATCCGTTTTAATGTTCCGCCATTTCGCTCGTCTGACAGTCCCACCCCCGAGCACAACAAGATGGCCGATATAACAATTTGTTACGTTACTAAATCATTCCGCTTGATGTGACTTTAAGCAATGTTTATTTATATTTCTATTGTTACATTTAAAGCGTTTCCTGCGGAGAGATGCAATTCGAGTTGTCAGACGTTGGATTGGAAGACTAATGCCAACTTATTTAAATGTAACTCCTGGAATTTTACAGCCCCTGGATATAAAAATATAAACTGACAAAATTATCGTTTTAAATCATTGTCCCCTTCATTGGCTGGGAGTTGTTCTACAAGGTAACAGGTATTGAAATGTTAGGACGCGCGCCGGAGTAAATCAACAGCAAAGGCTTGCTCCAACACGTGGGTGACACCCATAAATCCTGCCTCCTTAGCCCTTCCCTCAAAATTTATGTAAATACGTGGGCTACAAACTACCAAACAGTTCGTGTCATGTTTTATTTCAGATGTTGGTGTCCCATTCTTGTGTAATTTTATTGAACAGTAGTTCTTAGAATTCTCTCCTGTTATCCCTTACTTACTTACTTACTTACTTACTTACTTACTTACTTACTTACAGGCTTTTAAGGAACCCAGAGGTTCATTGCCGCCCTCACATAAACCCGCCATTGGTCCCTATCTTGAGCAAGATTAATCCATTCTCTATCATCATATCCCACCTCCCTCAAATCCATTTTAATATTATCTTCCCATCTACGTCTGACAGACGAAAGAGGTGGTATATGCCGTTTGGTCGAGCTATGTTCAGGGATGGCCAGCACTGATTCAATAGATAAAGGGAAGAGAACTTATTAAAACTGTATCCATGGTAATTTTTAGATTTGCCTGAGAAGTATAAGTGCATTATAAGAATGTAAGTTTTAATTTTAATGCTCATTTTTCACAAGTTTGATTTTTTATTCAAAAGAAATAATATTTTCTCAACTTTTCGTATAGAAAAGTGAAATTTTCAGGTATAGGCCTATTTATTTAGTAGCCTTACAGAATGTTTTCGTAAATCTAATATACCGTATATACGTATTACTGAAGATAGTGTATTGAAAATTTTGAAAATATTCGCATGGAAATTGTTTGTAAGGAAATGAATTAACAAAGTAACTACTGTTACATCATAAGCAAAAGATACGTGCCCATGTGTTGTAAAAATGCCAGCTATATCGCTTCAGCAGATTTCGAGAAAATAATTTAATATTCTGTTGATAGGAAGTTGCTCACAAATATCACCTTAAAAGCATAATGCGATAAGAATTTTGTTATGTAATATTAGTTACACTTAAAACAGATACAGTACCTAGGTAACTTTGCTTTGTACTGTCATATTGTTTTGATTAGTTTATTGATTACTTTTGTAAGGCTAAAGGTACCATCAATATAAATTCAAACTTATCATGTCATACTCAATCGCTTTCTTTATGAATGATGTGTTTCATCCACTTAATACAGTATATTATACTACTATGGAATTTAAGTGAATATTCTTTCTTAACTCTCTATTATGTTATTAAGATTTATAACACAAGTGCAATATTAAGAAATCAGTGTTAGTACTTTGTTTTACAGACAATATATATATATATATATATATATATATATATATATATATATATATATAACATTAAACAGAAAGAAGCCATATAAAAATAACGACATAAAATTTCACGTTCCGTTTGAAGTTTGTGCACCACTGTTTTCTTAATCCAGCAGGCTGGTTATTCATATACACAATCCTTCCTCTTTCCATACTTAGCGCTTGCTGACCGCGCACGACGTCAAGGTTAGAAAAATGCGCTTGCTTTGACATCACTGTGTTACGGAAAACTCAGTTAGTTTCGCATCCTATTATACATTCATCCATGGATGTACTAAAGTGAGTCCACTTCCCTCCCGGTAACGTAACCAGTCCTTTTATGTCGTTATTTTTATATGACTTCTTTCTGTTTGTTATTTTCTATATTGTCTGTAAAACAAAAGTACTAACACCTATTTCTTTGCTTAATATTGTAGTTGTGTTTTAAACGTTAATAACATAATAAAGAATAAAGAAGGAATATTCACACAAATTCCATAATAACTACAACTATACTGTACTAAGTGAATTAAACACATCATTCATAAAGGAAGTGTTATCCCAAAGAAAGACACTGAATATTACGTGATAAGTTGAAATTGATATTGATGATATCTTTAGCCTTATAAAAGTAATCAAAGCAGTTTTATAGTACAAAGCAAAGTTGTCTAGGTATATGTTTTAATTGTAACTAATATTACATAATAAAACTCTTATCGCATTATGCTTTTAGGCGATATTGGTGCGCAACTTTCTGTTATCAGAATATTAAATTATCTCGAAATCTGCTGAAGCTATAGAGCTGACGTTTTACCAACAGATAGGCACATATCTTTTGTTTGTGATGTAACAGTATTTGCTTTGTTAATTCATTTCCTTATAAACATTTTCCATGCGAATAGTTTCAAACATTTTAATACACTATCTTCAGTAATACGTATTTACGATATATTAGATTTACGAACACATTGTTTTAGTACCTGTAAGACTACTAAACAAACATATCTTAAAATTTCACTTTTCGTAAAAAAGTTGAGAAAATATTCCTTTTGAATAAAAAAGCGAAATTGTGGAAAATGAACATTAAAATTAAAACTTACATTCTTTTAATGCACTTATACTTCTCAGACAAATCTAAAAATTAACATGTATACAGTTTTAATAAGTTCTCTTCCCTTTATCCATTGAATCAGTGCTGGCCATCCCTGAATATAACTCGACCAAGGGGCATATACTATCTCTTTCGTCTGTCTCTTTCCTTTCCGCTGTAAAGCGCTCAGGCTCTCCTGGGCTCTAAAGCGCGCGCTTGCTGCTATGGGCATCAGTTGACATCACTGCTCTAAGCCATTCAAGCGTTGTTACATTCGCCTAAATGATACACACGCCGCCGCACTTGAAATCTCGTGGTTGCTGACCTATTAACCCTGACAAATGATTCCATTTTAACTGTTAGCGGAGGGCAATAAAAAGATATTAGTTAATTGTAACAGGCATCGATCAAAACAAGCATCAAACCCTGTTCAAACAATTGCAATTAGCTCTAACTCATCGTAATGGACGACCTGTCAGGAAGGTAAACCGGCGTAATGGAATATCAAGCGATTCCATCTGGAGTGACTACTCAATCAGTCTGCTACCTGACACACACAATCCATCGTCTAATGAAGCGAGGCTTAAAAATAATCAGATTGTACAATCCAATATGTAAATGCGAAATACAGATGACGTAACGTCCAGAGGTGGGGTTTTTATTTATTTTCAGAATGTACGTACTGCGTTTATGTAAGTTAAAAATTTTATCTTCTCTTTCATCATTATCACGTATGGATATACAGGATGAGCCTAAGTAAAGTGATTCATTTTAGGGGGTTATTCTTTGAGATATTTCAAACAAAAAACTTTAATACAATCTTGTTCGTTTTTTGCTTTCTTTTCGAGATAAAAATTGTTTTATATTAAACATTTAATAGCGTGTTTTGGTAAAGTCATTGATTTAATTCCCAATATGCTCAGTCAATTTAAGAGAGCAGTGTATTATGATAAAAATAGATTGAAATAGTTTTAGTTTTGTCCTTTAAATATGCAGAAATTTCATCTGTTACCATCTGTTACGATGTACTTGCATGACCCACTTATTGCGTGGAAGAAATTTCCAAAACTTGGAAACCATTGAAATGAGTGTCGCCGAATTCTTGGCATCAAAAACCACAACCTGGTACCGTCGCGGGATAACAAACCTCGCTGAAAGATGGTTCAAGACCTTAGAATCTAATGGCCTTTACTTTGTGGATTAGATTAATTTCTTATCATAACACACTGCAACTAAAATTTTGTTTCAAAACCGATTATACTTATGAGACAATAGATTACCTGTACTTGTCATGGAGAATGTGTAACCACACGACACCCTCGTACTGGTTGGATGATCGTTAACTTCTGCTGAGGCATTTGAACACGATTGTAACATCGATCTCTTTCCCTGATGGGCTGTTGCACCCGGAATTAGTATTAATTTATTATAATGTTATTTTATTTGCCTTCATACAGAGTGGTAAAGAACCTATTACATTAATTCACAGAGGTAATACAGGGACATCATTTTATTTTTTACTTCAATTTTTATTGTATCTGAGTCTTTGAATGTACTTCACTTCCACCCCTTCTACTAAGGAAGTTCCAACTCCACACAGAACCAAGACCGCAGATAGTAAGCAGTACTGAGTTACCGAGTATAGTACGTTCCAGAAATATGTTCGCGTTTTCCAGTGACGAAAGAGCTTTCAATATTGAATCATATTTTCGCACAGGTACTGTCCGTTTGCCTACGTCGGATCCCGATTTCCCACACCTGCTTCTGCTCGCCCCTCTGTAATAGCTGGGCTGTCTTAGCTCTTTTCTGAAAACATTAATTTCTCTTAGGAATTGGAAGTTTACGTAATATTATACAGCTGGTTAATTTAACTTAAATAAAAGGGCCTCGTTAAGTAATTAACTGTCACGTGATTTCCTCCCTTTCTACAATCATGCGGCATAACCACTTGGACGGACAGTAGATAGCATGTCTGAGTAATTTTATATTTTCGGGCCGGGCAGAAGTGAAGATTGAATTTACAGTACGTAGAGTAGGTACAGAATTATTTCAACATGGGTTACTAGTACGAAGGACGAAACTGGTAATTGGAATTATATGCAATAGTCTATAGTGCGATAATATGCACAAAAGAACTGAAGCCTGTATCGAAATGAACGGCCACCATTTTCAAAATTGTGTTTAAATATTCATATTATGATTATTTTTCAATTTAACTTCTTTCTCTATATTGTACGCTAATGTGCTGTAGACAGTATAATATACACTGCATAATGAATACGTTCGCATGGATAACTCACTTCGTGAGTAAAAACACTTATTCTTAATACAGTACTGTACTTTGATTAAAGAAAAACCTAATGAAAATTATCAAACTCAAAATCGCGATATTTCCTAGTTTATGTAAATGGTTGAACTACTTTTCTTCCTTCCTATACCTAGCAGAGTGATTTGTGTTTTACACCAGTATCATCGAACTCCAGTCTTGGAGGGGGGAGCAAGCGGTGTTTCCGGTTCTCTAAAGGTATAGACAGGTTAATATTAAAAATGTTAGTAAAAATAAAATGATGTCCCTGTAGATCAAGTCAATGCAAACATGTTTTGTCAGATAATACGAAATGCAACGTGCTGGAACGCTGCAAACAGTACCAGTGCTCCTCGAGGTCATTGCTTCGCGGTGGGGGTGAGTGGAATTCCATTCCGCAAGACTTGCGAAAGGAGAATGTAAACAAAAACGTCTCATGAGATACGTTTGGACCAAGTTACTGTACCCTACGTAAGACTTAACACTTAACAATACTGTAAACATTTATTTTCCAAATTAATTTTTAATTTCGTCAAATGGAGATTGGGTTACAGAATGTGTATTTGTAATAATTTTATTTTGAGTTCATAGCAAATGTAAAGGAATCTTTAATGGAAATAGTTTTGTTTTATAAGAGTGTACGTTCTTTACTATTTTGTAATTACATAAAAAGCAAAGAAATCAACAATTACTGTGAATGTTAAATAAGTT
Organism: Periplaneta americana; assembly: GCF_040183065.1. Lineage (NCBI taxonomy): Eukaryota > Metazoa > Arthropoda > Insecta > Blattodea > Blattidae > Periplaneta > Periplaneta americana. The sequence continues at coordinate 6,357,825 of NC_091123.1, forward strand.
TCATGGTATCAAATTTAGTTAGAGGTTATAGCTTAATAAAAATGTTAAATACCAAATAATTCGCGTAATTAATAATTCATTGAACACTCTACGTTTTGATCTACAGTAATTTGATCGAAATGTATCTTATGAGACGTTTTTGTTTAGATTCTCCTCTCGCAAGACTTGCGGAGTTACGAGGGGAAAGAGACTGGAGTTACACTCATCCCCACTACGAATCAATGACCTTGAGAATCGTTGCTACTCTTTGCAGCGTTGCAACACAATACATTTCGCATTCTCAAAACTGTTGGACGCACCAAAAACCGTATTTGACAAAAGTTGTCCCTACTGACTTGATTTATACAGGGTGATTCACCAGGATTTACCGTCACTTACGGAGCTTATTTCCGAAGACTTCTGAGCAAAAAATGTCATATAAACATTTTTCCTAGTCTCAATGTTTTCAGAGTTACAATAATTTGAAGTTTTAGCAAAATACTTTTTTTGTTTAGTTTTAAGGGTAAAAAAATATTACAAATGGAGAATGAACCATTCGGAAGTATCATCTCTTTAATTGACTAGTGTTCTGAAGCCAAACTGTGTTGTCAATTGCTTTGTACAGATTTTATTTTTCAATTTTTAATAAAAAATTACATCGTTCATAAGTACTTATCACAAAAATTGATACAAATCATACGACTTTAGAAACTTGATTCTTTACAGTTTAAATATGCATTCTAATGTACGGTGTTAAAGAATTTACAAGAGTGGCGTGATTTGTAACAATTGTTGTTATAGATGGTAAGAAAATGTAATTTTGTAGTTAAAAATCGAAAAAAAAATCTGTACAAAGCAACTATGGAATTCAAAAGACATTTTTAGCTTCAGAATACTAGCTAATTAAAGAAATGATACTCCTGTATAGTTCGTTCTTTATTTGTAACATTCTTTTACCCTTAAAACTCAAGAATAATGGTATTTTACAAACAACTTCAAATTAGTAGATAGTTCTGAAAATATTGAGATTAGGACATATGTTTATATAACATTTTTTGCTTAGAATGTCTTCGGAAATAAGCTCCATAAATGACTGTAAATCCTCGTGAATCACCCTGTATACTTACTTACTTACTGGCTTTTAAGGAACCCGGAGGTTCATTGCCGCCCTCACATAAGCCTCCTATTGGTCCCTATCCTGAGCAAGATTAACCCAGTCTCTATCATCATATCCCACCACCCTCAAATCCATTTTAATATTATCTTCCCATCTACGTCTCGGCCTCCCTAAAGGTATTTTTCCCTCCGGCCTCCCAACTAACACTCTATATGAATTTCTGGATTCGCCCATACGTGCTACATGCCCTGCCAATCTCAAACGTCTGGATTTAATGTTCCTAATTATGTCAGGTGAAGAATACAATGCGTGCAGTTCTGTGTTGTGTAACTTTCTCCATTCTCCTGTAACTTCATCCCTCTTAGCCCCAAATATTTTCCTAAGCACCTTATTCTCAAACACCCTTAACCTATGTTCCTCTCTCAAAGTGAGAGTCCAAGTTTCACAACCATAAAGAACAACCGGTAATATAACTGTTTTCAAATTCTAACTTTCAGATTTTTTGACAGCAGACTGGATGATAAAAGCTTCTCAACCGAATAATAACAGGCATTTCCCATATTTATTCTGTGTTTAATTTCCTCCCGAATATCATTTATATTTTTTACTGTTGCTCCAAGATATTTGAACTTCTCCACCTCTTCAAAAGATAAATTTCCAATTTTTATATTTCCATTTCGTACAATATTCTTGTCACGAGACATAATCATATACTTTCACCCTGTATACCTTTGTGAATTAATGTAACAGGTTCCCTTCTACCCTGTATACGTATTAGAAAATATCTTTTGAGAGAAATGCAAAAATATTCAAGTTGATCTCTCATTTAGATGCATATTTAATGATTTCATTATGTATTATATAGAAATGAAAGTTCAAGAACATAAAAATATATGCAGTAATTACATTTGAAGCATAATAAAGCAGTTAAATTGTTTGAAAAAACGAGCCTCATAATATTTTCTTCCCGTAGGCCCTTTATGAACCGGTAGTTTCTTCCTCTATTGCAGGAAGTTGATGTATTTCTAAGTAATATGAAATGTACCGCAGAAAGCTCTACGAATCTGTATGCCACAAAAGTTCAACATTCGTCCCAAGTGCACGAATACGCCAGTCCCTTCAAAACGCCCTTTGTGAGAGAGTCTGAACGTTGCCCTTCCTCTGCAGGGAATGTTTTCTGTGAAGAGGCTCTACAGAACGAGAGCGTTTACATATGCACAAAATAATACAGACCCACCGTTATCTGGAAGCCGGTTTGTAACTTTTTTATGTTCTTTTTAATACATTCTTTTATCTACCTACTTCTTTATATTTCCTTAGTTTGTATCTCTTTACTATTTGTATTTTTTATCTCTTATCTGTCTCTCTCCCTCTTCATATTTATTGCTTCACCCAGGGCTGGAATTTTATGTAAGCTGTTTGCATAGTTAAGAAATGTTTTGAACTAGAGATCACATTCAGGATATGGCATCGTACCATTTCGCTCGAGTAATGAACCTTTATTTTATTTTCAGTGTTATTTTCTTTGCATCCGTAAACGTGAAGTGAACACTTGAGCAAAAAAATAGTGATATATGATGCAATTTTCTTCTAAGTTTACATACGTAATAAGAATTCAACAGCTTATCCTTGTACAGTAAAATAATTTAATATTACGTTCCTGTGTACAAATGAATGTTTTTAGGCCTAATACTTCCACTCAATAACAATTGAGAAATATGAAATTTTGATATTCCAAATCAACAACAATTCAGAAATCTGAAATTTTGGTATTCCCAATCAACAACAATTGAGAAATCTGAAATTTTAATATTCCCACTCAATAACAAATTAAGAAATCCAAAATGTTAAAACTCCCACTCAACAACAATTAAGAAATCTGAAATTTTAATAGTCCCACTCAACAACAATTAAGAAATCTGAAATTTTAATAGTCCTACTCAACAACAATTAAGAAATCTGAAATTTTAATAGTCCTACAGTATTCAACAACAATTAAGAAATCTGAAATTTTAATAGTCCCACTCAACAACAATTAAGAAATCTGAAATTTTAATAGTCCTACTCAACAACAATTAAGAAATCTGAAATTTTAATAGTCCTACAGTATTCAACGACAATTAAGAAATCTGAAATTTTAATAGTCCCACTCAACAACAATTAAGAAATCTGAAATTTTAATAGTCCTACAGTATTCAACAACAATTAAGAAATCTGACATTTTAAATAGTCCCACTCAACAACAATTAAGAAATCTGAAATTTTAATAGTCCCACTCAACAACAATTAAGAAATCTGAAATTTTAATAGTCCTACTCAACAACAATTAAGAAATCTGAAATTTTAATAGTCCTACAGTATTCAACGACAATTAAGAAATCTGAAACTTTAATAGTCTTATTCAACGACAATTAAGAAATCTGAAATTTTAATAGTCCTACAGTATTCAACGACAATTAAGAAATCTGAAACTTTAATAGTCCTATTCAACGACAATTAAGAAATCTGAAATTTTAATACTTCTATTCAACAACAATTGAGAAATCTGAAATTTTAATACTTCCACTCAACAACAATTAAGAAATCTGAAATTTATAACTTGAATCAAGGTTCTAGGATATCATTTTGAGCCCTTTTTTAAAAGTAAGCATACTTTTGCAGTAACATAAAAACCTCAACTTAGAATCATAGCAATATCGGTTATTTGTTTATACGAATCTTTTTAAATAGTGTTATGACCCGAAACCGTCCCCGCAGTGCTTTTCACCCTGTATGAAATACTCTGCGCCATGTTTATTCCAACAACGCGCACTCGTGCCTTTACTGTTGTAACTCTAGACATTCATACCGACATTATTTCATGTAGATTTTTTCAGACAATACAGCTATACGAATGAAAAATATTATAACGAACATTTTTTCAAGGATTGAAAGTATGGCACGGTACTATAATGCTTGTAATGGTGATGTAAATTTTAGTCTGTCTCTGTATGCAGGATTAGTTTAAAATTACGTGCTTAATGTGTCATGAGATTATTACATAAGTTACACAAAGTCCTTGCAACTTGCAACATACAGGAATCGGATATATTTCACTAGACAATCCGCTCTGCCAATGACAAGGAGAGAGGGATTTTGGCGGGCTGGAGTTATACGAAAATAATTACACCACAGGGGATGGAAACTAGTAAGTTCACAAACAATTCCTGGTCTTCAGAGTGGAGACCCAAACCGATTTAATATTATTTTAAAACAATAGCGTTATAGGACAAGATCAAGGCTTTGTACTTGTTTGAGCTGAGATGTAGGCCTATATATTTTCATCCTTGTGAAGATCTTACATAACAAATGAATGGGACATTAGATTATCACTGACAAGCGATATTTTAGTGAAAGACAGATGCTAATCCGAAAAATTGTGTAGTAAATCCAAATACATCCAGCTAGTTTATCAACAGTAATCTCACTAGAGGTTTTGATTTATCTAGAGAAAACTTAAACTTCAGTGGAATTTAATTCACTATTACACGATTAGAAGTATATAAAGATTAGAAGAAATAAAGTACTCTAATATAATAAAATACAGTATTAATTTACTTACTAAAATACAAAACTGTGTTGAAAATGTATTATTGTACAGGGACATCATTTTATTTTTACTTCAATTTTTATTGTACCTCAGTTTTTGAATGTACTTCACTCCCACCCCTTCTACTAATGAAATTCCAACAGTCTACACAGAACCATAAAGTAAACAGTACTGAGTTAGTGAGTATAGTAATACAGAAATACGTTCGCGTTTTCCAGTGACAAAAGAGCTTTCAATATTGAATCATATTTTCGCACAGGTACTGTCGTCCGTTTGCCTACGTCGCCGATTTCCCCCACCTACTTCTGCTCGTCCCTCTGTAAAAGCTAGTGGCTGGGCTGTCTTAGCTCTTTTCTGAAAACATTAATTTCTGTTAGGAATTGGACGTTTACATAATATTATACAACTGTTTAAAATAACTTAAATAAAGGGGCCTCGTTAAGTAATTAACTGTCACGTGATTTCCCCCCTTTCTACGATCCTGCGGCATAACCATTTGAACGGACAGTAGCTAGCATGTCTGAGTAATTTTATCTGTGCGAGTCGGGCAGAAGTGAAGATTGAATTTACAGTACGTAAGGTACTCTTTTATAGAGTAGGTACAGAATTATTTCAACGTGAGTTACTAGTACGAAGGACGAAACTGGTAATTGGAATTAGATGCAATATTCTGTAGTGCGCTAATATGCACAAAATAACTGAAGCCTGTATCGAAATGAACGGCCACCATTTTCAAGAATGTGTTTAAATTAAATTGAACTTCATGCTCTACATTGTACGCTAATGTGCTGTAGACAGTATAATATACACTGATAATGAATACGTCCGCATGGACAGCTCAGTTCGTGAGTAAAAACACTTATTGTTAATACTGTACTGTATTTTGATTAAACAAAAGCTTAATGAAAATTATCAAACTCAAAATCGCGGTATTTCCTAGTTTACGTAAATGAATGAACTACTTTTCTTCCCTCCTATACCCAGTAAAGTGATTTGTTTGTATATTACGCCAGTAACATCGAACTACAGTCGTGGATGGGGGTAGCAAACGGTGTTTCCGGTTCTCAACCGTTAATCTAAAGATATAGCCAAGTTAATATTAAAAATATTAGTAAAAATAAAATGATGTCCCTGTACCATTTCATCATTATAAATAGCTATTCCACTAGATGGCAGTAGTGTGTTATGATCAGCTGTTCTCTTGTTACAAATTGTGCCAACTATACAATAGGTTTTGTTAAGAAATAACTAGAATGATTGTATTAATACAATAGTAAAATGTAGTTGAAGATGATTTCCTGGGAAACGGAAATATAATAGAATCACTGTTAACGAATGATACACAAATATTGTACATAATTTAGATGACAAATATGCATATACATATAAAGGTTTTGAAATAATCGTTCTTTTAACCATTACGGCAAAGTTATACTTAGTGAACGATCTTCAGCGATTAGCATTCTTTTATGTAGCCAACAAAAGAAAGTGCAGAGAAAATGTTCTGAAAAGATTCCAAGAACCTAGCAGTGGGATCATTAGTCGTCGTATGTACACAAAGGAACCCGCTCTGCGAATATCGACTTCTGCATGTAGCACACAATAAAAGCAGAGGAAATCCGTCTATAATTGAGTTTGAACTCAAATCTTGTCAGATTAAGTTTACAAGATGGGTGAAATTAATGCAAACTTGTTACATGTAAGAAAGGGAAAAAAGTAAGTGTAGTACAGTGGGGGAGAAAATATACAGGAGGTTCAGAAATTATCTTTGCAACTTCGACTATTGCAAAATAATGGAGAGAGGTATAAAAGTTCTGTTTTTTTATTATTATTTAAAGAGAATCCTTCAAAGTTTGTTTACAATGGTTTTCAGGTGTGCTGGCGAAGATGTGATGTCACACTTCCACAAAATTATAGCTCCACAGAATGTTTTCTGGTTTATAGAGGCAAGATCAGAAACATAGGTCCAACAAAATTTCAGGACTAAGTATGGAAAGGGAACCACCATCAAGACCAATAATCCTTGAATGGCACAGGGAGTTTACAGAAACTGGTAGTGTCCTCCATCAAAAGAGCGTTGTCCGACCAAGTACAAGCGAAGAGGATTTTGGACATGTTCGTAAAGAAGCTTTTGTTCGCAGCCCTAGAAAATTTCCTCGTAACACATCCAGACAGTTGAGTATCCCACGTTCAAAAGTACACAAAGTGCTGCGCAAACGTTTGCAACTGTATGCTTGCAAACACGATCATCCTACATAACTTCCCTGGACTTAATTTCATGGGATTATGTTAATCATATTGTGTACCGGACACAACTCCTCAATATTCCTACGACAAAGGATTACTGCAGCCATTGCAACAGTTAAGAGAATGATACTAGAGCGGATATGGCACAAAATAAATTTTCATCTTGGTGTCCTACGGGCAACGAGGGGGCACATACAGAGGTGCAGTGAAGTGGTATATAAAACTTTGAGAGATTCTCTTTAAAGTGAAAAAAACAGAACTATCATATTATTTAGGTTTGAAGTTGTAAAGATAATTTGTGGACACCCTGTACAGTAGTGGCAAAAAAAACCGGACCGATCCTTATAGCTGATTTTGAGAGCCTTGTTCACTCCAGAGCACGATAGACTGGTGACTAAGACTTTGGTGGTTCGAATCCTGCCTGGGAAGAAAACTTTCTCTTGTTCCTTATTCAAATTTTTTCCCAATACTTTTCGATTGGTAAAATTCATGTTCTGGGAATAATAAGTTAATTAAGTAGTAAAATATCGCTGCAATCGAAAAATATTGGGAATAAATTTGAATAAGGGACAAAAAAAAAGTTTCCTTCCCAGGCAGGATTCGAACCACGAAAGTCTTAGTTACCAGTCTGTCGTGTTCTGGAGTGAACAAGGCTCTGAAATCAGCTACAAGGGTCGGTCCGGTTTTTCTGCCACTACTGTACATATCGCTTTTATCGCTAAAATTGCTTTCCCTAAAAAAGAAAAAAAAAAAAAGCAAATAATAAAGAATTTGAGGAGAAATTAATTCTGTAAACCAAATAAAAATTATATCAAATAGGCCTATGTTAAGAAAATCTCTCTCTTTTAAGTAAGCAACTTTCTCATTAAATATGATTATTTATACGATACCATTTATAAATAATGAAGTCAGATATGTATAATAAGTGCCTTATGTACGCAATCTATAGGCTAAAAGAAAACGATATTTTTTTTTTATTTGGTAGCGTAATAAATTACGTTACTGCACAACATGTCTTTCCAAGTGAAACGTCTATATTCGACTTTAAAGAGACATAAAATTGCAACTTTCTGACATAAGAGGTTTACTTTGAAGTCGCTCGTGGTTACCATGGAAACAGAAATGTAATAGTAATATACGTTACAAGAGCGGTATGTTGACGTTTTCATGGTCGAGGAAAAGATTGAAAAAGCGAAACGTAGTTGAGTTTTTTTAATTTCCGAGAACATGAAAACAAACATACCGCTCGTGTATCGTACATTATTTTGTGCCAAGATCGTTTATTACATACCTGAAAGACGAATTTCTAATTAGTTGCAATGAAATCTCCATGTTCGTTTCTGTTTAATGACGCCAACTTCGGAACACCAAAATATCTTTATTCAACATTGTTGCTGTAAAATGTTTTCTGTGTTTACTATACTCCAACAGGCCGTGATATACGTCTGTCTTTTTTCCCCCCAGTCTATAAATGCGAACTTAAAACAAACGGTAAAGTTATGTAATGATTTATTTTTCATCTTAATATTTTAACAATATTATTTATGTAACATATTGCAGTAATAACATCGGCATCTGGAATCTTGTTGATTTTTTCACGGCTTCCTTAATGTTACTTGTATCAGGAATGCAATAAGTTTCGTGGAGTAGTAGACTTTACTTAATTTTTGCAAATATTTAAAAACAATAATTAACAGTGCAATTTAGGTGAAATTGCAGTGGTAAGTTTCCAATTTATAATTATTACTATGTTAAACGTCTCTAAAAATAATATGTTAAAAGCCTAAAGCAGTAAAATGAATGTCGCGCTTAAGCGGTAAGAAGAGGGAAATTGTTATGTGTGTTACGTTGGGAATACTGAATGTGGTATTTCACACTTACCGCGTATTGGTTCTGTGCGGAAAACAAGCAAATACGCACGATCTCGCACAAAATGAATTTCATACCTCCTGGTTTTCTACGCGGTCCGCATAGTTCCATTCTTTATAATATTTCATGTGCGTCGCATCTAATTAGATGTTGGATAGAGTGTACTCATCCTGCCTGTGACAGAACTTTTTAATACTTAAATTCATCCGTATCTGAGCTAGGCATTATCTATCAAGAATGAAGATGTTTCACGCTATGAGAGGAATTTCTTAAATCGTTCGTCACTTTTTTAACAACGGTCCTAAAAGCAACGCATTACACGTCGTGTCATCTCCATGGCAGCGAGTTTTCAACTGTTTTACAATTGCTCATTGTTTATGTTTAATCCCAGGCGCCAGCTCGCCGCAATATTTCACGCCTGCCGGCCGGCCGGACGCTGGGCGCGGCCTGATTTATGAGCGTGGGTGCGCGTCTTCTCGACCCGTCTGCCCCCCGGCCTTCTATCAAATTAAAATTCGCCAATTGAATTCTAAATGAGCTCCATCACGGGTAACCTTCCGCAGTGACTCGAGGAGAAAGACTCAACTCTATCATTCATTTCCTAGGGAGTCTACAGACAGGGTACAGGCTTCGTGGCCGTGAGGGTCTCATTCCAGCCCAGTGATGAGAAGTCTTTTGGCAAAATCTCACTTAGAATTTTCTCCGCGCGCTTCTACAGACGTGGACAAATTATTAGCAAAATTGAAGATTTTTATTATATATTTTTACAAAATATGATTCTTAAATTTAGACTACAGTTGACATTTTTGTGTATTTCCAAATAATTAACCAAATTGAAGATTTGTATTGTATATTTTTCAAAATTTAACTCTTAATATTTTTGCATATTTACAAATTATTAGCAAAACTGAAGGTTTTTATTGTGTATTTTTACAAAATTCGATTCTTCAATTTGGACTACAGTTGACATTTTGGATATTTCCAAATTATTTGCAAAACTGAAGATTTTTATTTTATATTTTTACAAAATTTGGCTCTTCAATGCAGTTGACATTTTTGCTAATTTATAAATTATTAGCTAAATTGAAGATTTTTATTATATATTTTTACAAAACTTGACTCTTCAATTTAAACTACAGTTGACATTTTTGCACATTTCTGTCTACTGTAATGATGGAAATATGCAAAATTGTCAACTGTAGTCTAAATTGAAAAGTCAAATTTTGTAAACAGAATTATCATAAAAATCGTCAATTTTGTTAATAATTTGTCCACGTCTGTATTTCCTCCTTAACTTAAAACTGAATACAAGACTACTGGAACATATAGGGTCAACATTGGTAATTTCGTGATAATTTCATGAAAATTAATTTAAAATGCAAATGTGTAAATATTTCCTTATTCCGATTTTTTTCGTCTAAAAGACGATAATTTGCTGTACAAATCTGGACGCATAAAAGATTGGACATGTTCTTGAACAAGTGCCAAAAACCACTTTTACAGCTTAAGCTAAAAGGTTGGTTATTTCGTGATAACCTTGGTAATTTCGTGATATTACATTGATAATTTCGTGAGAGGTTGAAGAATTGTGGAAAAATTCATTAAAGTCAAATCAAATTCTCATTTATTGTCACAAGACTTCAAACATAGTAATTCCGTCTAATATTCGTAGCAAGGGAACATAGAAATAGTTATCAACACATAATAAGTATTAAACCTAAGTAAAAATTGAAATTGAAAAGGGATCTTCTTTGCCCTGAAAGGGTGAACACTTTTATTACGGACTTTACTATAGCATATATTGCTAGGGTAACTCCAAAAGTAATGCATAACATTTGTTTAAAAATTATATTTTTATCCTACAGCTTTGCTATTTTCACAGAATGTAGACACATCCTTTAGGAACAAAATGTCACTTTTCCACATAATCCCTGTCCCTTTCAACTGCCTTACGTAACCTAGGAACGAGGGCCTGTAGACCAGCACGGTAAAAGTCTGGACCAACACGTCTGAGCCACTCTTTAGCAGCGTGCACAAGGGAGTCATCTTCTAACCTCGTTCCGCGAAGGGATCCTTCAGTTTACCAAAGAGATGGTAATCGCACGGTTCCAGTTCAGGACTGTAAGGCGGATGTTTCAGTGTTGTCTATCCGAATTTTCTGATCTGGTCTGTGGTCTTGTGAGCTTGAAGTTTCTTGAGAGTTTCTACATACGCGTCAGAATTAATTTGTGGTTCCGCGTGGCATGATGTCCACAAGCAAGAGTCCTTCTGAATCGAAAAACACAGTAGTCATAACTTTTCCTGCCGAAGGTGCACTATTGAATTTCTATTTCTTTGGTGAATTTGCATGATGCCACTCCATTGTCTGCCTCTATCTCCGGTCCAAAATGGTGGAACCACATTTCATCTACTGTCACAATTCTTGCAAGTAAGTCATCTAGCACTTATCATTGGCACTTAGCATGATAAAGAGTCAAACAGAAGCTACACTGAACCCATTGCGTCACCCTTTTCTTATCTTCAGATTTATAAAATTCGTATTGTAATGCAATTTTTAAAATAGTATAAAATGTAACGCTTAATGCTCAACAAAATTTCGTCTCAAACAGCTAAGATTACTATCAGTAAAGCTAAGCCAATATGGCGACTACAGCTGTATCTAAAATTCCAAAAACATTTCCTAAAATTTCATTAAGATATAATAAAGCATTGTACCAAGTATCATATGCTTACCTTTAGTAATAAGCTTGTAATGTAATTACAAACATCCACAAAAATTGTACGCCTGAGAAGTCGACGCTAACTTGCTCTCTCCAAACATAAAAGCTCAGTGAAGCAGCTACAATAGTCACACAAAGCGTAGCTGTATGTTTCTGGAAATCGGACAACATATGCAATCCCTCGTAACACCATTGGTTAGTTCACGAAAGAGCAAAGAAAAAGTATCACGAAATAACCATTGCCACGAAATTACTAATGTTTACCCTATAGCCTTTATAGATTATTCCAAAGCTTTTGATAGTGTTCTAAGAGAAAAACTATGGAAAATTATGGACAAAAGACGTATACCTAAACATATAATTGAGGTAATTAAGAATATGTACAAAAATACCAAAATTAATGTAAAAACAAAGTCAGGTAAGATCCTTACAGAAATAATAAATAAATCGTCATTTAAATAAATATGTTTTAATGTTGAATATTGTATAAATTTATTTGATAAGTAATTTTTTCCCTATAAGAAAGTTATAAACGTCGTTGCCAAGGCAGTATGTAGGCATTTGTTTTTACTTACTACACACTAGTGCAGTAAGTGGGTTATAAAAACACTGTCACTTCTTTTGTTTGCATAGCAACCAGAACGTGTGGTAGTCTACTGTCTACTAATGAAGCATGTAAACTACTATGGTAAGTATGGGGAAAAAGCATGATCGCAAAAAAAAGAATGTAGAATTCAATAAACTAAATCGTGTAATTTGAAGGGACAAGTTGGTTTAACAATAAAATATCGAAATCAATAACCAATACGCTGTCTAAGCAATGAGGACAAGGGACCAATCAAATATTCCGGCACGTGATTGTGCTAATGTCAGACGACGATTAGTAGAATTTAATGGTATTAAATAACGATTGGTGATTAGCAGAAACGAAGAAAAAGAAAGACGACGGTATCTAAACTCCACGGTACTCGGTTCGATCACTTAACTCTGACGTCTTACTGTCGTGAGGAATACGTCACAGTAGACAAAGAGGTTCGGTTTCGTGGGATGGTTGACTTAAAGAATTCGGTGAACTGTTTATTTACTTGACAAGCGACAGTTGAGCTTTGGCCACCAACCAATCTAGATTAACTGGTAGCAAATGGCTTTGTTTACATCAGGGGCGGTAGTTAATTTTGAACAGACAACAATACGATTGAAATTGTATCAAATTAAATACTTACAGGGTGTTTCAGTGACCATGCTATAATTCTCTTTATTATCCTTAAAATTAGAGGAACAATTTTATAATAGGGACCTGTGTCGGGAAACATCATTAGTGCAAGCTATATCTCATTACATCTATCATTGACATATTGGAAAGCTAGGCAACCCCTCTTGCATTAATGTATATAGGGATGTCCGTCGCTAAGCAAGTCGGAGGCAATTATTTAAAAATCCGCAAGATTATAGGCTTACTATTGCTGATTACAAAGCATATAATAGTTATTGTATTGTTCGGATTCATATGCACTAAAAAATGGAACCGAGTGTGCAACACACTAGAACTCCGAATATCTATCACCCTATTAACCGATTGGCGGATTATCCGACTATCTTTCTCTCGCTCCTTTTTTCTTTTTCAGAAAGACCAAATAGAAATGGTCGGACGAAATTCAAATACAAACTAATGAGTCGTTTATATACGAACCCACACTTTCTCAAGTCGAAATTGCGATAGAAAATCTGAAAAGGTACAAGTCTCCAGGTATCGATCAAATTCCAGCAGAATTAATACAAGAGGGCGGAAGCGCATTTTTTAGCGAAATTTATAAGCTTGTACTTGCTATTTGGGAAAAGGAAATTGTACCAGAACAATGGAAGGAGTCCATAATCGTACCTATCTTTAAGAAGGGGGACAAGACTAACTATAGTAACTTTCCAGGAATATCACTTTTGTTGACGTCGTACAAAAGTTTGTCCAATATTCTTTTGAGAAGATTAACTGCGTATGAAGACGAAATTATTGGGAATCATCAGTGTGGTTTTAGACGTAATAAATCGACTATTGATAAGATTTTTTGTATTCGACAGATATTGGAGAAAAATGGGAGTATAAAGGTAGAGTACATCAGTTATTCATAGATTTCAAAAAGGCATATGACTCGGTTAAGAGAGAAGTTTTATATAATATTCTTATTGAATTTGGTATTCCCAAGAAACTAGTTCGATTAATTAAAATGTGTCTCAGTGAAACGTACAGCAGAGTCCGTATAGGTCAGTTTCTATCTGATTCTTTTACAATTCACTGCGGGCTAAAGCAAGGAGATGCACTGTCACCTTTACTTTTTAACTTTGCTCTAGAATACGCCATTAGAAAAGTTCAGGATAACAGAGAGGGTTTGGAATTGAACGGGTTACATCAGCTGCTTGTCTATGAGGATGACGTGAATATGTTAGGAGAAAATCGAGAAACGATTAGGGAAAACACGGGAATTTTACTTGAAGCGATAGGTTTGGAAGTAAATCCCGAAAAGACAAAGTACGGTATATTATTATGTCTCGTGACCAGAATATTGTACGAAATGAGTTGAGCGCTAAAGTTTGTAACATGTTTATTGAAACATACTGTATGTATATGTAAAAAAAAGTAATTTATAATAATTTATTGTTACGTAGATCGGTAATCTTTGCCAGAACTGTAAAAAGGAAAGGAGTTTTCAGTCCATATACTTTCGTCTAAAGTGAACATAATAGAGAAATGGTCAGTAAAGCACTCGCCTTCTGTGCTCGAGGTTGCGGGTTCGATCCCGACCCAGGTAGATTTACTGGCATGTAAAAGAACTCCTGCGGGACAAAATTCCAGCACGCCAGTTGCGAGCGTCGTTAAATAAACCATGATTTAAAAAATTTAATTTACAGAGAAATGTTGTCATTTGTCGCGCTATGGAGCTATGTCACCGCTGTTATTTTAGCGCAATGTGGCAACGCAGCGTTCCGCGTTACGCGCACTACAATGGCCGTGCGTCGCGGTAATGACAACATGGCAACCGCATACGAGATGAGCGGCGCGCGCCTGGGGGGACGATGCCATCACGAGCGACCGATGTGTGCTACGGGGTTGATTGCGCGTTAAAATTAACAGCGTTTTATAAACGGCTCTTGCACATCACGTCACAAATGGTATTACCTACGCTTTTTGTAGAGCATGGCGATAAGATACAGCGTGTGACACTCGTTCCAGTGAAGTACAGGGACATAATTTTATTTTTACTTCAATTTTTATTGTACCTGAGTTTTTTAATGTACTTCACTCCCACCCCTTCTACTAATGAAGTTCAACCGTCCTCCACACGGAACCAAGACCGCAGATAGTAAGCAGTACTGAGTTAGTGAATATAGTACGTTCCAGAAATATGTTCGCGTTTTCCAGTGACGAAAGAGCTTTCAATATTGAATCATATTTTCGCACAGGTACTGTCCGTTTGCCTACGTCGCATCTCGATTTCCCCCACCTGCTTCTGCTCGCCCCTCTGTCTTAGCTCTTTTATGACAACATTAATTTCTGTTAGGAATTGGACGTTTACGTAATATTATACAACTGTTTAAAATAACTTAAATAAAAGGGCCTCGTTAAGTAATTAACTGTCACATAATTTCCCTCCTTTCTACGATCCTGTGACATAACCACTTGGACGGACAGTAGATAGCATGTCTGAGTAATTTTATCTATGAGGGTCGGGCAGAAGTGAAGATTGAATTTACAGTACGTAGAGTAGGTACAGAATTATTTCAACATGAGTTACTAGTACGAAGGACGAAACTGGTAATTGGAATTAGATGCAATAGTCTATAGTGCGATAATATGCACAAAAGAACTGAAGCCTGTATCGAAATGAACGGCCACCATTTTCAAACTGGTGTTTAAATATTCATAATATGATTATTTTTCAATTTAACTTCTTTCTCTATATTGTACGCTAATGTGCTGTAGACAGTATAATATACACTGCATAATGAATACGTTCGCATGGATAACTCAGTTCGTGAGCAAAAACACGTATTCTTAATACAGTACTGTACTTTGATTAAACAAATACCTAATGAAAATTATCAAACTCAAAATCGCGATATTTCCTAGTTTACGTAAATGGATAAACTAATTTTCTTCCTTCCTATACCTAGTAGAGTGATTTCTTTGTGTTTTACGCCAGTATCATCGAACTACAGTCGTGGAAGAGGATAGCAAACATGTTTCCGGTTCTCTGAAGGTATAGACAGGTTAATATTAAAAATGTTAGTAAAAATAAAATGATGTCCCTGTACATGAAGTGTTTGCTGCAATGAGTCCTCGACACTGATATGCAGAGTGGAAGGTAAGATAGTACATTAATTGTAGGATGTGATTCCTTAATATATAACAAAGAAAAAAGTATAATACCATTTTGCTCATTTTTGCGAGGTTTTTTGAACAAATAATACTTTTATGCCGACATTTCGATCGCGAATTTTACGAATACTGTTTAAAATACGGTTTAATTTCTTGCATAACATCGAAGAGAGCGTTTGTTATGCTCACGTTGCAGCAATATCTATATCTATGTACTGTACATAATTTGAACTGGTAATGGAAATTACGGGAAAACGGCTGAACGGATTTTAATAAATGATCTCTCATTCTGAAGCTTGGAACTCAAAGTTTTTCAGAAAAATAGTAGTTTTCAGTGAAATGTTAATTTTTCAACATAATTTTCCTATTTTCCAAAATCCATCTATCGTTACTAATTGCATTTCAGAATAAAACAAAACACACACTACAGTAAACAATATTACACGAATATTGCAAGAATGCTGACATATTTAGAGCTCAAATTTAATTGGTTATTAAAAACTTAACTTACTAAAAATAATTTACAGGTTCGATTCTGTGGTGTGTAATTTTCTGGGTACAGCTGTGTATTGGATATTAAAATCTACAAAACTTGAGGTGGTTTGATGACATTATTACCATTAGAAATGAAATATTATTGTAGTTAATGCCATGATGTGACTATTTTTCATTAATTACACATATTAATGCTATATGCATTCTCTTTCGTCATCAATTCTGTCTTCCTTTCTTTCATTCCCAGTTCCTTCTTTCTCTCTCCACTCACTTCTTCTTTCTTGCTTCATTTCTTCCTTCCTTTATCCATTCCTATCCATTCTTTTTCGTCATTATTTCTCTCTTTCTTTCATTCTCAGTTTCTTCTTTCTCTCTCCGTTCATCTCTTCTTTTCTTGCTTCATCTTCCTTCCTTTATCCATTCCTCTCCATTCACTTTCGTCATAATTTCGTCCTTTCTTTCATTCTCAGTTCCTTTTTTCTCTCTCTCTCTCCGTCCACCTCTTATTTTGTTGCTTCATTCCTTCCTTTATCCATTCCTCTCCATTCTCTTTCGTCATCAATTATGTCTTCCTTTCTTTCATTCCCAGTTTCTTCTTTCTCTCTCCGTTCACCTCTTCTTTTCTTGCTTCATCTTTCTTCCTTTATCCATTCCTATCAATTCTTTTCAGTCATTATTTCTCTCTTCCTTTCTTTCATTCCCAGTTTCTTCTTTCTCTCTCCGTTCTCCTCTTGTTTTGTTGCTTCATTCCTTCCTTTATCCATTCCTCTCCATTCTCTTTCGTCATAATTTCTGTCTTCCTTTTTTTTCATTCTCAGTTCCTTCTTTCTCTCTCCCCGTTCACCTCTTCTTTTGTTGCTTCATTCCTTCCTTTATCCATTCCTATCCATTCTCTTTCGTTATCATTTTTCTTCCTTTCTTTCATTTCCAGTTCTTGTTTGTTTCTTTCTTCGTTTACCTCTTCTTTTTTGCTTCATCTCTTTCTTCCTTCCTTTATCCATTTCTCCCTATTCTCTTCATTATTGTTCTCTTCCTTGCACTTCTAGTTTCTTCTTTCTCTCTCTGCCATTTGTATTTCCCTCTCTGTCTTTTTATTATTATTTTTTTTTCTTTTTTTTTCCTTTTTTCGTTTCTTTGTTCCACTCTCCCTTTTCTTTCTCCTCTTATTCGTCATTTCCCCTCTTCTTCGTCTTCTATTTCCTTCTTGTCATTTCCTTGCTACTTTATTAGGCTATGCCTGGTTATTCATTTCCCCCAATCGAACTACAGCCTCTGCGATGCGAGTTCCGTGGAATTTGTTGCATTAAGTTCAAAATTCCGTGCGGAGTTTGAAACTGGACCCCGGGCAGCAGCAGAGAATTACAAGCTCTCGCCTCCTCGTTCAAGACTGGACCAGCATGGGAATCGTGGTAATGTAGCCACTTTGCATGTCTGGCTGCCAGGTGTTCTATATCAAACCTAACAACTTCGCATGATTACCACCTCCAGGGGGCGTTTAATATAAAATAATTTCGCAATACTCAGCGGCGAGCATAAATTACTCCACTGATTGTATAAATAAGTCGGTAGGTGTTGCGAACCTTGGACCACTGCACCACATTGCCTTCCAGTTTTCGGCGATCGGGGTCAAGTCAAGTAGCCCGTGTCCATGGCTACTCGCGGTTTTAATAGCCCCACTTCGTTATCTAACCCTTATTTTAACACAAGATAAGAATTTCATGTTGAAGATATACCGATAAGCTATCACAATTTGACTATGATTATGTGTGTGTATTCCGCCTTTGCTTATCATACAATTAAACGAATGAATTAATTAGTCATATTTTATCATTAACGTTTTCGGTACGTAAATTGTACCATCTTCAGATGTATGTATGTGATGCTAATTGTTAACCAAGCCTATGGGTACATGTATCGTGGACTTAAATGATCAGTGTTTTTGTGCATACTGTGCTATGTCGGTGAAGTGTTGCCATGATTACATAAATGATTAACTTGACTCTTATATACTATTTGCTGGTACAACACTTTATCAAAATTGAGCTCAACGCTAAACAACAAGATCACCACAACTGCCTCATTTAACTTCACACCGGCAAACACCACACAATAAGTGATCACATACTTCATATATTTAAAGTGATGTAAAAACTATGTGCTTTTTAAACAGTTTTTAAACAGAGTTCTTTTAAACAGTGTTTTTAAATAGTGTTTTAAATATTGACTGAAACATTCCAATTTAATTTTGATAAAGTGTTGTACCAGCAAATAGTATATAAGAGTCAAGGTAATCATTTATGTAATCATGGCAACACTTCACCGACAAAGCACAGTATGCACAAAAACACTGATCATTTAAGTCCACGATACATGTACCCATAGGCTTGGTTAACAATTAGCATCACATACATACATCTGAAGATGGTACAATTTACGTACCGAAAACGTTAATGATAAAATATGACTAATTAATTCATTCATTTAATTGTATGATAAGCAAAGGCGGAATACACACACATAATCATAGACAAGATAAGAAGCCACAGCGTTCTTTCATTACCGATATAATAAACATGCTAGTATCTAATTGTGACGCAAAGACTTAATTTCAAAAGAAATTTTAAAATATAATAAAAAATAAATAAAATCGCTGACAACACATTCGGAGAGTGAAGAGTGAGCCTTTTATCGTGCAAAACTTTATAGTGTGAACCAAACACAGGGGAAGCTGAAAATCTGGGAGAAAAAGAGTTACACCAAACCTACGCAATCGTCGGAAAGAATATGATTGTCCCAGCAAATGATTCCGCAAGGAATTCGAAGCTCCTGCCAAAATACCCCGGAAGGTATACGGGTACTTTGGACTTCTCCGCATGCAATTCGATTGTACAGGATTAGATAATGGTAAAAAAGATCACGGCAAGATGGAGGTTGCATTATCATTAGTGCATTTTGCATGTATTTCACGCGGCTTAAACATTTACAAAGCCATTTATGGGGAATAGAAAACAATCTCAGACTCTACAAGAGCGGCATTACACGAAAAAGTTTTCATAAACAAATGGCAGGCGATTCTTACAAATCCCACTGATTGCGTGGCTGATATCTCTTCCATTTTTGCAATACTACCGTCGCATAAGATGGAATTTGTTCTATGCGTTCATTTTTTTCTGCGGATACTCCACTTGTATGATATCGATTCGTCCCATCCATTAAATGCAGTATTATGAGTTGATGTTTTCACAACGGTCCGCAACGATTGCATATGACTGCTTTCAGTTACACATCAGTTATGCTTGCCTGTCGATTTCCTTGTCTCTTAATGGGCCTAAGACAAATTAATGTTGAGATGAACCTCAAAAGAAATCTACCACCAACTCCTCACAAAAGTTTAGGCATTTTTCCAAATTAAAGCCTTCGAACAGGAGCCTTGGATTTCGCATATTACCTTCGGAGTATGGGACAGTTATACATTTTACATGCTTCCTTTCCCCCCTTTTATGTGGTAGCGATTAGGTTAAGTCCATTTTCGGCTCTTCTCTTCAACATTTTTTCTACAGCTCCTTCAGTCGAACGGCGAAACTCGGAGTGAGACAAGTGGCCAACAGGTTTGGAGTTCACATGTTCAGTTTTTGTCAGTCCCAACCTCCCTTGCAAGAACGGGTTTTCGCTTACTTTTTAAATGTTTTCCCTCGCATTTACCCCGTTCATTTATTAATTCATTCGTTCGTTCGTTCGTTCATGACAAAATTATAACATTTCTTTTAAATATCAAAAATTAATTTAAATAAAGGGGGAAAAATTAATCCGAAAATTAATCAGAACGACTTCACCCAGAGTACGTCACTGAACGACTGCACTGGTCTTTGAAATTAAAATACCTGCCATTGTAAACTCACTCATTATAGCTGCACCCGTATTTCATTGGTTTTGATACAGGGTGTGACACTTTTCCCTTTTGTACCTCTAATAAAAACCCAATCACGTAAAAAAAAAAACGTATTCCTAAATTAATTTATTCATCGTTGACTACTATTAAGGTATACATCGAATCTAGAAATGTCGGATTTCTTCAAAATTTTGGTAAATAATACTTTGTCTAATCTGGAAGCTCATTTCTTCTAGTTTAAAAAATTATATAACTTGAATCCATTATCTAAAAAATTTCGTAATTGTTTGGGCATTTATAATATTAGCGCACAATACTTTCTATTACCTTACGCCATCTTCAGTGTCTGTTTTCTTCTATTTCACATATTCCGACATTTATTATCTTTCCGATGGACAAAAAGTAGCCTACATTTCCAATTGGGCTAAAGACTTCATTGAGGTACCAAATTAAAGCTTAAACTTGTGGCTATGTTGTGAAATAAAATTATTATTTTCAATCAATTATAATTATTTTTCCCAAAAATATACAAATATACATTTATTTTATTTTTTCTAAAGTCCTTATACAGGGTGATTCACCACTACTTACGGAGCTTATTGCCGAAGACATTCTGAGCAAGAAATGTCATATAAACATAAATATATTCAGAGTTACACTAATTTGAAGTTGTTAGTAAAATACCTTTTTATTTAATGTTAAGGGTAAAAGAATATTACAAATAGAGAATGAACTATTGAGAAGTGTCAGTTCTTTAATTGACTAGTATTCTGAAGCCAAAAATGTCTTGTTAATTCCTTTGTACAGATTTTGTTTTTCAATTTTTAGCTAAAAATTACACCATTTTTGCGCACTTATCACAAAAAACGTTACAAATCATACGACTTTAGGAACTTGATTCTTTGCAGTTTAATTACGCATCCTAATGTACAGTCTTGAAGAATTTACAAGAGTGGCGTGATTTGTAACAATTGTTGTGATAAATGCGTGAGAAAAATACAATTTTGTAGTTAAAAATTGAAAAAAAAAAAAATGTGTACGAAGCAGCTATGGAATTCACAACACATTTTCAGCTTCAGAATACTAGCTAATTAAAGAAATGATACTCCTGAACAGTTCATTCTTTTCATGTAATATTTTTTTACCCTTAAAACTAAAGAATAATGGTATTTTGCTATAAATTTCAAATTAATGTAACTCTGAAAATATTGAGATCAGGACAAAAATGTTTCTGTGACTTTTTTGCTCAGAATGTCTTCGGAAAAAAGCGTCGTAAGTGGCGGTGAATCTTCATGAATCACCCTGTATAATGTGGCATATCTTCTGAATGGTTAAAGATAAATTTTAGTCCATATGTAGAGGATCATTTTGGCCAAAGAAGTTTTACCCTAGGTCAATTTCTTACGGAGTTATGTCGGTCCAAATTTGGTTAACCTTAAAAAAAATTCTTTGGGCACCCAAATTCGATTTTCAATTATTTGAATTATATAAATTTCTTAGTCTATTCCGAAGAATGTCACCAAAGTTTGAAAGACATTACGGGAAAAATATGGATTGTTATCCTAAGAATCGATGTATACCTTGAGATAGACCAGGGGAAGGCTTTTGATAAGATGGACGGGAATAAACTATCAGCGTATGTTTATAACTGTATCTAACTTTAATCTACACTAATAATAAATCTGTAGCCGAAATTTTTCTGGTAATTTTCGATTTTCCAAAAATAATTGGTCCTAACATATATAATTAACCACCCTGAAACCGAAAATCGCTTTTTTGAAATTTTTGTTTGTATGTCTGTCTATCTGTCTGTCTGTATGTTTGTTTGTTTGTTACCTTTTCACGCGATAATGGCTGAACGGATTTCGATGAAAATTGGAATATAAATTAAGTTCGTTGTAACTTAGATTTTAGGCTATATGACATTCAAAATACATTATTTAAAAGGGGGGTTATAAGGGGGGCTGAATTGAATAAATCGAAATATCTCGCTTATTATTGATTTTTGTGAAAAATGTTACATATCAAACATTTCTTTAAAAATAATGTGCGATAAGTTTTATTCCTTGAAAAATTTTGATAGGACTGATATTTAATGAGATAAATGAGTTTCAAAATTAAAATAACTGCCATCTAAGGCCATATAGTGAAATAAAAAACAAATGACTTCGTCTATAAGGGGTCTTGGACAGCAACAATCGAAAGCTATGAAAGATAGCCTACAGAGAATGTTTGTGTGTTTGTATGAAGTAATATCGGAAGCTAAATTAACCGATTTGTATAATTAATTATTATTTCACCATTGGAAAATGTAGCTTCCCTAGATGGGCATAAAGCTGTAATGTTATTACAGTAACTTCTGATATAATGTAATATAATATAATATAATATAATATAATATAATATAATATAATATAATATAATATAATATAATATAATATAATTTAAGTTATTTGAAGGGTTCAGAACCATAGTGGGCCAAACGCCATTTGCTGAATACGTAGACAACAAGGTTAAAATTAAGTTATTACCATAATTCAATGCAAACCTATAACAAGTAAAATAAAATATACACATTAAATCTAAATGATGTCAATGTTCATTAAACTATGGTTGCATGTAATAAAAATTAAGAAACATGTTAAAGGAATTATCGTTGCACCAATGAGTGTCTCTGGACCAAAATGATCGCATTTTAATTATTTGGATGCAATTTAAATTAAGTAACATATTAAACGATTTATCCTTCTATCAAACACGAATGTTCCCTAGATCAAATGTCCTATTTTAATTATGTAATTACTTTATATTTATTTCTAACGGGTGCAGCGGAGCGCACGGGTACGGCTAGTAAATAATACAACACTACCGATCGGGAGATCCGTAATTTGAAAACTTGGTATGAATTCTGCACATTGCGACTGGCTTAAAATTAAATTACAACGCTGTTGTTGTTTAGTTTTGTATGTATGTATATACTCCTACGTTATACAATACATTACCAATATGGTAGATCCCTCCGTCTCATTATGGCGTTTAATGTCTGTATTTAATTAATGTAGACTTTATTGCTTTGCCATAACGTAATTCATGGAAGCCTTTGTCACCACAATGAAGGCTAATATTGGATACATTACAGAAGTACGAGGCTCTGATAATCAAGGGAACTCAAAATAAAACCTGCTGGTTGCACAATTCCAAACACACGACAACTCTTTTTTTCAATGTCGTTGCGGAAAGGCTGGCGGCTTACTGCTAGACAGGCGTATGTGCCTACTCACTTGCTTCCCCCACCAACTTAATTGCTGTTCCTCCACGTTATACAACATTTCTGTTATTCCTCAGGTTGTTTCTTCCCCATTTTTTCTTAGTTTATTTTTCTTCCTCTCTCTCTAGTTCTTCCTTTCTCTCGTTTCTTTTCTTCCTTTCTCTCGTTTTTTCCTCCATTTCTCTCGTTGTTTCTCTTCCTTCATTTCTCGTTTCTTTTCCTTCATTTCTCTCGTTGTTTCTTTTCCTGCATTTCTCTTCACGTTTCTCTTCCTTCCTTTCTCTTGTTTCTTTTCCCTCATTTCTATCGTTGTTTCTTTTCCTTACTTTCTCTCGTTTCTTTTCTTCCTCTCTCTCTAGTTCTTCCTTTCTCTCGTTTTTTCCTCCATCTCTCTTGTTTCTTTTTCTTCATTTCTTTCGTTGTTTCTTTTCCTCCACTTCTCTGGTTTTTTTCCATTTCTCTTGTTTCTTTTCCTCCATTTCTCTTGTTTATTTTTCTTCCTTTCGTTTGTTCCTTTCTCTCGTTTTTTCCTTCTTCACTCTTATTTTTCGTTCTTTTCTCTCGTTTTTCCTTCTCTCTTTTTTCCTTCTCTCTTTTTTCCTTCTCTCTTTTTTCCTTCCTTTCTCTAGTCTTTCCTTCTCGTCTCTCGTTTTTCCTTCCTCTCTCTCGTTTTTCCTTCTCGTCTCTTGTTTTCCTTCCTTTCTCTCGTTTTTCCTTCTCGTCAATCCTTTTTCCTTCCTTTCTCTCGTTTTTCCTTCTCGTCAATCCTTTTTCCTTCCTTTCTCTCGTTTTTCCTTCTCGTCTCTTGTTTTCCTTCCTTTCTCTCGTTTTTCCTTCTCGTCAATCCTTTTTCCTTCCTTTCTCTCGTTTTTCCTTCTCGTCTCTTGTTTTTCCTTCCTTTCTCTCGTTTTTCCTTCTCGTCTCTTGTTTTTCCTTCCTTTCTCTCGTTTTTCCTTCTCGTCTCTTGTTTTTCCTTCCTTTCTCTCGTTTTTCCTTCTCGTCAATCCTTTTTCCTTCCTTTCTCTCGTTTTCCCCTCTCGTGTCTCATTTTTCCTTCCTCTCTCTCGTTTTTCCTTCTCGTCTCTTGTTTTTCCTTCCTTTCTCTCGTTTCTCCTTCTCGTCAATCCTTTTTCCTTCCTTTCTCTCGTTTTTCCTTCTCGTCAATCCTTTTTTCTTCCTTTCTCTCGTTTTTCCTTCTCGTCTCTCCTTTTTCCTTCCTTTCTCTCGTTTTTCCTTCTCGTCTCTCCTTTTTCCTTCCTCTCTCTCGTTTTTCCTTCTCGTATCTCCTTTTTTCTTCCTTTCTCTCGTTTTCCCTTCTCGTCTCTCCTTTTTCCTTCCTTTCTCTCGTTTTTCCTTCTCGTCTCTCCTTTCTCTCATTTTTTCCTTCCTTTCTCCCATTCTTTCTTTTCTATCCTTTCTCTCATTTTTTCCTTCCTTTCTCCCATTCTTTCTTTTCTTTCCTTTCATTTTCTCCTTCTTTTCTCCCGTTCTTTCTCTCGTTTCTTATCCTTTCAATTTATTCTCTTTTGTCCATTCTTTCCCTGCTTGTTTCTTTAGAACCAGTTATTTTTAGTATAACAATTTTCTTCTTATTTATTTATAGACTCTAATATTAGTTTTAGTTGCAATTATTATTGTAAAATTTGTCCTCTTCATCATTCCCAGATCTTACTCGCAAATACCCAACACTAGGGAACATCGTACTGTTAACTACTATATTGAGATGTAAACGCTACACAGACAGACTGACTGCTCTTTTCTGCATCACAGATCACATTAAATACTGTTATATTTGTGGAGATCGATACTCACCGTTTCTCATATTCGCAGTAGTTTCGCATAATGGCCAGCCCGTCTTGCAGTCTAGTCACGCGGCTCCGTGTTAATCGTGTTAGATCCGTATGAAACCTCAGAACCCAACTCAAGTTTGCTCGCTTTAATTAACGAGCAGCTCCATGCATCTTCGCGAGGAAACTTGATCCATTGTGCGTGGTCAATGCTTTGTATTCCGCGCGATGCATCAACACCATCTTCCTATTATACCGCACAGCCGGGCTAGATTTATGCGCGCTCTCTTGTTCAATATCCTAGGAACAGTCGCTTGAGGCGGGCGGGAAGCGGGTTCGAACACAAAACACGCTTTAAATGTAATAGCTGCCAAATTTGGTCTGTAATGTGAGAACTCCATACATCTGACCAAAAAAGTGTAAACATTTGTTATAAACTGCGCGATCAGACACACAGCCCAGGTTAGAAACATGAAACCAGCGAAAATCCTCGTTATGCAACTTAAAAAAAAGAAAACAAATGAAGAGCTGCATGGAATTTGCTTCAGCGAGCAAACTGATTGAAGATTGTTTACCGGCAGATGTTTTATTAATCATTCGATACAAAGAGTACCTACGCTATTCTGAGCAGAGCGCCTGCAGTTTGTTTCTATGGCAACCAAATGCCGTCATGTAGAGCAGTGTGTTAGTTCCAGAAACGTCCGTCGGCACAGATATATGAGGTGACTATTATAAAGAGTGACGTCGTACAAAATTTTGTCCAATATTCTTTTGAGAAGATTAACTCCATATTAGTTGAAATTATTGGGGA
Source organism: Periplaneta americana (assembly GCF_040183065.1). Classification (NCBI taxonomy): domain Eukaryota; kingdom Metazoa; phylum Arthropoda; class Insecta; order Blattodea; family Blattidae; genus Periplaneta; species Periplaneta americana. The sequence continues at coordinate 6,383,965 of NC_091123.1, forward strand.
TCATCAATGTGGTTTTAGGCGTAATAGATCAACTACTGATCAGATATTTTGTACTCGACAGATAATGGACAAAAAGGGGAGTATAAGGGTACAGTGCATCATTATTCATAGATTTGAAAAAGGCATATGACTCGGTTAAGAGAAAAGCTTTATATGATATTCTTATTGAATTTGGTATTCCCAAGAAACTAGTTCGATTAATTAAAACGTGTCTCAGTGAAACGTACAGCAGAGTCCGTATAGGTCAGTTTCTATCTGATGCGTTTCCAATTCACTGTGGGCTAAAGCAAGGAGATGCACTATCACCTTTACTTTTTAACTTTGCTCTACAGTATGCCGTTAGGAAAGTCCAGGATAACAGAGAGGGTTTGGAATTGAACGGGTTACATCAGCTGCTTCTCTGTGCAGACGACGTGAATATGTTAGGAGAAAATCCACAAACGGTTAGGGAAAAAACGGGAATTTTACTTGAAGCAAGTAAAGAGATAGGTTTGGAAGTAAATCCCGAAAACACAAAGTATATGATTATGTATCGTGACGAGAATATTGTACGAAATGGAAATATAAAAATTGGAAATTTATCCTTTGAAGAGGTGGAAAAATTCAAATACCTGGGAGCAACAGTAACAAATATAAATGACAGTCGGGAGGAAATTAAACGCAGAATAAATATGGGAAATGCCTGTTATTATTCGGTTAAGAAGCTTTTGTCATCTAGTCTGCTGTCAAAACATCTGAAAGTTAGAATTCATAAAACAGTTATATTACCGGTTGTTCTGTATGGCTGTGAAACTTGGACTCTCACTTTGAGAGAGGAACATAGGTTAAGGGTGTTTGAGAATAAGGTGCTTAGGAAAATGTTTGGGGTTAAGAGGGATGAAGTTACAGGAGAATGGAGAAAGTTACGCAACACAGAACTGCACGCATTGTATTCTTCACCTGACATAATTAACATAAAATCCAGACTTTTAGATGGGCAGGGCATGTAGTACGTATGGGCGAATCCAGAAATGCATATAGAGTGTTAGTTGGGAGACCGGAGGGAAAATGACCTTCAGGGAGGCCGATACGTAGATGGGAGGATAATATTAAAATGAATTTGAGGGAGGTGGGGTGTGATGATAGAGACTGGATTAATCTTGCACAGGATAGGGACCGATGGCGGGCTTATGTGAGGGCGGCAATGAACTTTCGGGTTCCTTAAAAGTCATTTGTAAGTAAGAGCTATACAGATTACTATTCAATTTAAAGCATATACAATTCATCGGCCAAAACTATACAAATATATACAATACAAAGTAGCATACTTTCATTAAGCTATATAAATTTGTGCAATTAATATCAAGTAGATTAATTCAATTTATAATCATAAACAATTCATCAGTTGAGCTATACAGACTACCATTCAATTTACAGTAGGCCTATATACAATTCATCAGTAGAGCTATACAGACTAGTATTCCTTTACCGACCGCTCGCCCTTATCTCTACTCCGGAGCTCTCCCCACTACTCGTATTACTTCTCCTCTTTCGCGTAGCTGAGCTGTCAGGACTAAATAATCGGTCTGTAATATTTGAAACAGGAGGAACATATGGAAGGATTGTTCGTCACTAACAGCACGCACGCATTATTCATCTCGCGGGCACGATAACCATCGCCTGGCTCAAGATTGCAGGTTTGAAAACTGATCGTCGCCGCCAGCTGCTAAGTTACGATTTCTCCCGTGTTACGTCTTGTCACTTGGATGATGGATAACGGCAGGCAGCCCAGCGCTAATCCCGCATTTCAGTGTTTCTGGGAATGTCGAGCTGTGGGGGGGGGGGGGCGAGGGGAGAGACGAACACAGCGCTTGCAAATCCACGACGTATGGGAAGTTGTACTGGGATGCAGAGAAACTGTGTTCAGAATATACGAGAAAATACTGCGTTGTAGCCTGCCTGGCACCAAAAATGTGGTGTCTGCTATTCCATACTTTTGTTTTCTTTCACGCCCTCAGGATTCTGTTAAACTCTTCCAAACTAAACTTCACCTAAGAATGGATATTTACTACCAGCGATCGGCCTGGTTGGCACAGTTGGTATAGCGCTGGTCTTAGTATTTAGTAGTATTTATTTATTTAACCTGCATAGATAAGGCCGTCAGGCCTTCTCTGCCCCTCTACCAGGAGATTCCAACTATAATATGAACAATAAAGTTACAATTAGTATTAAATTTACAATTACAATTACAATAAAAATCAATACGAAAAGATTGCCTGAGTAATGAAAGCTAGATCATTTATCAACAGTAATCTCACTAGAGGTTTTGATTTATCTAGAGAAAATCAAAACTCGAGTGGGATTTAATTGACTATTATACGATTAGAAGAAAGTAGGCTATATAAAGATTAGAAGTAACAAAGTGTACAATAAAATATTAATTGGCTTACGAAAATACAACTGTCTTCAAATGTATTATTGTACCATCTCAACATTACGCTAGATGGCAGTAGTGTTTTATGATGATGTTTTCTTGTTACCGGTATCAGTTGTGCCAACTATGGAATCATCATTGAACTCTGTGGTCTGTTACTAGTCAAGAAGGCTTTGTTGATTCAGTTTCATTTTTATTAAGACAGTTGCATTCCACTTCAATTATCCGAATCCCAGTAATCAACGTCACTTGACAGATGATTTTCAATAAATCTTAATATTAAACAATCTCTGATACGTGACTATCCATAATACCATATAGCAGAAGCTATAACATAACCTAACTAATATACTGTACACAAGTGTTAGAAAAGTTTCAATTAACGACGATGACATAAAAAATAAACATGAATAATTTTAAAAGGAATAATTATTGAATGTACAATTTTCAAATTTGAATGTGGTTGGTGGTTCAATTGATGTTATATTGGACGTGTGCGTAATAGAAGTGAACTCGTTGATTTAGGCCTACATGGTGTATTCAACTTATTCAGGATTTCCGAATGAATAATTTTAAAAGGAATAATTATTGAATGTACAATTTTCAAATTTGAATGTGGTTGGTGGTTCAATTGATGTTATATTGGACGTGTGCGTAATAGAAGTGGAACTCGTTGATTTAGGCCTACATGGTGTATTCAACTTATTCAGGATTTCCGAATGGTGCTCTTCATTTATTTGTAAATCGGATTTCAGAAGATGCATAGGTATGATCAGTGATTTGTATTAATTCTTGTTCTTGAATGCCAATGCGAGTCATATTTGAAACTGCTGTGCATCGATGGAGTGATTTATAATTTTATATAATTTTTTTTTTTGACGTCCAGACCAGCGCAGTTTCAAATGTTGGCAAACAAAGAAACAAATGCTAGGGACGCGATAAAATTAAACAAATGCTAGGGACGCGATAAAATTGTGCGATAAGCAGCCATGATTGGTTGAAATACGTCCTTTCGTACCGTTTTATTGGTCAAAAGTAGTATGACGTAGTAAGAGTGTAATAGTCATAGAAAAACAAAGAATATTTTATATTTACTGAATTACAAATTAAACCTAGAATAACAAAATTGTATAGTGATGAAATTAGTGGATATTGAAATATTTTGTGATAGATTAAGGAAACTATTTACAAGAAATCAATTACTGACCAAGTGCCTAGTAAGTTTGCGTTTGAATTCAATTTTATTTCGACAGCCCTGATGCTAGCAGGTAGCGAATCCCAGAGTCTTGGCAGGGCTATTGTGAAAGAGAATGAGTATGAGGAGGTGCGATGGTATGGTATTGTTAGTATTGTTTCATGGCGAGAGCGTGTGTTCAGATTGTGGTGGGAAGAAAGGTAAGTGAAGCGAGACGACAGGTACGAAGGAATAGAAGAGTTCAAGATTTCGAAGAGAAAGTGAAGTGAATGTAAATTTCTTTTCTTATCTAGTTTAAGCCAACTATTCCTTCCAGGGATGGGGTAATATGATCATATTTACGAACATTGCTTGCAAAACGTACACACAAATTATGAGCACGTTCTATTCCCGAGGCCAGGTCGATAGTATTTAAGTGTGCTTAAATGTGACAGGCTCATGTCAGTAGATTTACTGGCATGTAAAGGAACTGCTGCGGGACAAAATTCCGGCACACTGGCGACGCTGATATAACCTCGGCAGTTGCGAGTGTCGTTAAATAAAAAATAACATTTAAAACATAACATTTACTACCAGCGCGCCAACAGTGGTAGAATTGAAGACCTCGGGAGTAAATGTTTAGTTCAATATTTCTAGGCTATTAGTTTTCAGAGTGGAATAAAAATTTCCATGGTTATACAGTCAATCATTCTGAATTCAGTGCTGTGAAAGACAATTAACTAGTTTCTTATCCAAGTGCAAAAGGAAATCCTAAATAGTGATAACCATCAAAATTGAGATTGAAAGTTTTCTGGTTGTTAACAGCCTATAAGCCATATTATCTTTAATTTGGTTAAATAATTATGAAAATGTGTTACCAAATGATTGGATTATGCTGTTTGAAAAATATGGCTGGCAATCCTCTTGTATTCGCACTAAAAATTAAAATCTATGCAATTTGTATATATGAAGGTTACCATTATTTACCCCCGAAGTCTTCTATTATCAGATTGTATTCTTATATGCAGGTGCATTTTCCCTTGGACTGGATGAGCTATGTCAAACAACGAATCGTAACCAAAATGACGAAAAATTTTTTCGTATCTTTAAAATACTGGGTGATCCGTTTAGGATGATATACAATAAAAAAAGGTTACTATTAGTATTTATTTATTTCTCAGTAGGCCTAAGCTGTAAATACATTTCAGAAGAATGGAAGTTTCGATCACATTAAGTCCATCGTTGTGGAGTAACGGTTAGCATACCTGACCGTGAAACGAGCGGGTCCGGGTTCAAATCCTGTTTGAAACGAGTTACTTGGTTGAAAATTTTTTCGGAGTTGTTCCTCAACCAATTAACAGGAAATGCTGGGAAAATTTCGGCATTGAATCCTAGACTCGTTTCAGTTAGATGCTAGAAAAAATTTAAATTATGGTTTATTTAATGACGCTCGCAACTGCCGAGGTTATATCAGCGTCGCCGATGTGCCGGAATTTTGTCCCGGAGTTCTTTTACGTGCCAGTAAATCTACTGACATGAGCCTGTCGCATTTAAACACACTTAAATGCCATCGACCTGGGCCGGGATAGAAGAACTCACAACCTCGTGCATAGAAGGCGAGCTCTATACCGACTACGCTACCGAGGTCGACTTTAGGACGCTAGATAATCATTCTAATTGATAAAGCGTTGCAAAATAAACAAAAAACACATTAGCCTTTAACAGCCCACCATTGTGTACACAACATAATTCAAATTGTGAGGCTAATCCTTTTCATGTGTGATCTTGCGCCTCAGGGTAATTTTTCAAACGGTTCAGGGTAATTTTTTCAAACGGCTCGGGGTAATGTTTTTCAAACGGCTTAGGGTATTTTTTTCAAACGGCTCGGGGTAATTTTTTCAACCGGCTCAGAGTATTTTTTTCAAACGGCTCAAGGTAATTTTTTCAAACCGCTCGGGGTAATTTTTTCAAACAGCTCGGGGTAATTTTTTCAAACAGCTCGGGGTAAATTTTTCAACCGGCTCAGAGTATTTTTTTCAAACGGCTCAAGGTAATTTTTTCAAACCGCTCGGGGTAATTTTTTCAAACCGCTCGGGGTAATTTTTTCAAACAGCTCGGGGTAATTTTTTCAAAAGGCTGGGGGTAATTTTTTCAAACGGCTCGGGGTAATTTTTCAAACGGCTCGGGGTAATTTTTTCAAACGGCTCGGGGTATTTTTTTCAAACGGCTCGGGATAATTTTTCAAACGGCTCGGGGTAATTTTTTCAAACGGCTCGGGGTATTTTTTTCAAACGGCTCGGGGTAATTTTTCAAACGGCTCGGGGTAATTTTTTCAAACGGCTCGGGGTATTTTTTTCAAACGGCTCAGGGTAATTTTTCAAACGGCTCGGGGTAATTTTTCAAACGGCTCGGGGTAATTTTTTCAAACGGCTCGGGGTAATTTTTTCAATCGGCTCGGGGTAATTTTTCAAACGGCTCGGGGTAATTTTTCAAACGGCTCGGGGTGATTTTCAAACGGCTCGGGGTAATTTTTTCAAACGGCTCGGGGTAATTTTTTCAAACGGCTCAGGGTAATTTTTCAAACCGCTCGGGGTAATTTTTTCAAACGGCTCGGTGTAATTTTTTCAAACGGCTCCGGGTAATTTTTTCAAACGGCTTCGGGTAATTTTTTCAAACGGCTCAGGGTAATTTTTTCAAATGGCTCGGGGTAATTTTTTTGTATACTTCTTAGTGTTTCTACGTCTGTTATGCGTGTGTCTCAGACACAGCCTATCCCGATTCTTTTATTCGTGAAAAGAATTATGAAAACTTTTGTAATTAACATCATACTCAATTTATTTTGTGCGAGATCGTGCGTATTTGCTTGGTTTCCGCACAAAACCAATCAGCTGTAAGTCTAAAATTCCACATTCAGTATTCACAACCTAACACACATAACAATTTCCCTCTTCTTACCGCTTAAGTGACATATTGATTTTACTGCTTTAGGCTTTTAACATATTATTTTAGAGACGTTCAATATAGTAATAATTATAAAATGGAAACTTACCACTGCAATTTCACCTAAATTGCACTATTAATTATTGTTTTTAAATATTTGAAAAAAATTAAGTAAACTCTAAATCCTTACATAACCTTACCGTTTGTTTTAAATTCGCATTTATAGACTGGGGGGGAAAAAAAAAAGACAGACGTATATCACGGCCTGCTGGAGTATAGTAAACACAGAAAACATTTTAAAGCAACAATGTTGCAGATAGATTTTGTTTTGCAAATTTGCCGTCATTGAACAGAAACCAAGATGGAGATTTCATTGCAACTAATTAGAAATTCCTCTTTCAGGTATGTAATAAACGATCTTCGCACAAAATAATGTACGATACACGAGCGGTATGTTTTCTTTCAATTCTCGGAAATTAGAAAAGCTCAACTACGTTTCGCTTTTTCAAACTTTTCCTCGAACATAAAAACTTCAACATACCGCTCTTGTAACGCATATTACTATTATGACTGTAGGCTATTATTACGAGTTTATTGGATAGTCTGCAAATAAAGATACAAAATAAAAACGAAGTAGGCCTACTTTGTAAAAATCTACATCACATCTATCCCTTCTGTTGCTGGAAAGATACAAAGACGGACAGTACCTGCAGACAGGCAGCTGTGAGGTACCCCCAGTGACATGCCCACACATAGTATAAGCTAGAGTCCATAAAACCGCGGAGTCCGTCATAAAATCTCTACAGGTGCGCGTATTAATCTTGTAAATTATGATTATAGTGTTACTCTTTGGATGTGTCCACGGCCCCCACGTCATTACGTCTGAACACAAACATAGCTCGGAGAAATATTTTTTGTTCCTGTTTATATAGTTGACATTTGAAACACGTAAATTAATTGTGTAGCGCAGGGGTGTCCAACGTGGGTCAGGGGTCAGATACAAGTGACAGTGACGGTTCTCTACTGAAGGTAGGAGTTGATGCGTCACCATCGCTTTTATTATTGTACGTGGAATAGATATTGCAATGCTTATAAAAATCGATTTGGAGGTTTTCGCCGAAACAATGCATATCTGTGTATTGTGATTTTTTCGTAAACTAGTGGACGGATTTTGTTCAAATTTAGTAGGTTTATTTATGAGTTAATTTACATTGGAATGATTACTTACTTATTTACAAATGGCTTTTAAGGAACCCGCAGGTTCACTGCCGCCTTCACATAAGCCCGCCATTGGTCCCTATCCTGAGCAACATCAATCCAGTCTGTAATATCATATCCCACCTCCCTCAAATCCATTTTAAAATTATCCTCCCATCTATGTCTAGGCCTCCTCAAAGATCTTTTTCCCTCCGACCTCCCAACTAACACTCTATATGCATTTCTGGATTCCCCCATACGTGCTACATGCCCTGCCCATCTCAAACGTCTGGATTTAATGTTCCTAATTAATCAGGTGAAGAATACAATGCGTGCAGTTCTGCGTTGTGTAACTTTCTCCATTCTCCTGTAACTTCATTCCTCTTAGCCCCAAATATTTTCCTAAGAACCTTATTCTCAAACACCCTTAACCTATGTTCCTCTCTCAAAGTGAGAGTCTAAGTTTCACAACCATAAAGAACAACCGGTAATATAACTGTTTTATAAATTCTAACTTTCAGATTTTTTTACAGCAGACTAGATGACAAAAGCTTTTCAACCGAATAATAACACGCATTTCCCATATTTATTCTGTATTTAATTTCCTCCCGAGTATCATTTATATTTCTTACTTTTGCTCCCAGGTATTTGAATTTTTCCACCTCTTCAAAAGATAAATTTCCAATTTTTGTATTTCCATTTCGTACAATATTCTCGTCACGAGACATAATCATATACTTTGTCTTTTCGGGATTTACCTCCAAACATATCTCTTATTTGCTTCAAGTAAAATTCCCGTGTTTTCCCTAATCGTTTGTGGATTTTCTCCTAACGTATTCACGTCATCAGCATAGACAAGTACCTGATGTAACCCGTTCACTCAAAACCTTATTCCTTTGCTGTGGTCGTACCAGAGAATCAGTCCAATTCCAAGGATTATTTGAAGGTTTTGTAACAAGCAGTTTTTTTTTATGGTGATGGATTGTTAGCCCTTCGCCCAACCCCCAAACTGGAGGACCACCCCTCATCGGCTGTCCGCGACTGCTTATTGAATACATTCACAGCTACCCTCCACATCTGGAGGCAGTCTCCTCGATCCGCAACCTGAGGACACCCCATAAGGACGTGATAGGGACCCACAATACATGGTTATGAGTTACTGAATTAACAAGAAAAATTATACATTTAACAACAATGACTTTATTAGGGAGACAATAATGACACAAAATAAAACCATGTGAACGCAGTCTTTTTGAGTTACTGAATTAACAAGAAGAATTATACATTTAACAACAATGACTTTATTAGGGAGACAATAATGACACGAAATAAAACCATGTGAACGCAGTCTTTTTGAGTTACTGAATTAACAAGAAAAATTATACATTTAACAACAATGACTTTATTAGGGAGACAATAATGACACGAAATAAAACAATGTGAACGCAGTCTTTTTGAGTTACTGAATTAACAAGAAAAATTATACATTTAACAACAATGACTTTATTAGGGAGACAATAATGACACGAAATAAAACCATGTGAACGCAGTCTTTTTGAGTTACTGAATTAACAAGAAGAATTATACATTTAACAACAATGACTTTATTAGGGAGACAATAATGACACGAAATAAAACCATGTGAACGCAGTCTTTTTGAGTTACTGAATTAACAAGAAAAATTATACATTTAACAACAATGACTTTATTAGGGCGACAATAATGACACGAAATAAAACCATGTGAACGCAGTCTTTTTGAGTTACTGAATTAACAAGAAAAATTATACATTTAACAACAATGACTTTATTAGGGAGACAATAATGACACGAAATAAAACCATGTGAACGCAGTCTTTTTGAGTTACTGAATTAACAAGAAAAATTATACATTTAACAACAATGACTTTATTAGGGAGACAATAATGACACGAAATAAAACCATGTGAACGCAGTCTTTTTGAGTTACTGAATTAACAAGAAAAATTATACATTTAACAACAATGACTTTATTAGGGAGACAATAATGACACGAAATAAAACCATGTGAACGCAGTCTTTTTGAGCTACTGATTTAACAAGAAGAATTATACATTTAACAATAATGACTTTATTAGGGCGACAATAATGACACGAAATAAAACCATGTGAACGCAGTCTTTTTGAGTTACTGAATTAACAAGAAAAATTATACATTTAACAACAATGACTTTATTAGGGAGACAATAATGACACGAAATAAAACCATGTGAACGCAGTCTTTTTGAGTTACTGAATTAACAAGAAAAATTATACATTTAACAACAATGACTTTATTAGGGAGACAATAATGACACGAAATAAAACCATGTGAACGCAGTCTTTTTGAGTTACTGAATTAACAAGAAGAATTATACATTTAACAACAATGACTTTATTAGGGAGACAATAATGACACGAAATAAAACCATGTGAACGCAGTCTTTTTGAGTTACTGAATTAACAAGAAAAATTATACATTTAACAACAATGACTTTATTAGGGCGACAATAATGACACGAAATAAAACCATGTGAACGCAGTCTTTTTGAGTTACTGAATTAACAAGAAAAATTATACATTTAACAACAATGACTTTATTAGGGAGACAATAATGACACGAAATAAAACCATGTGAACGCAGTCTTTTTGAGTTACTGAATTAACAAGAAAAATTATACATTTAACAACAATGACTTTATTAGGGAGACAATAATGACACGAAATAAAACCATGTGAACGCATTCTTTTTGAGTTACTGAATTAACAAGAAAAATTATACATTTAACAACAATGACTTTATTAGGGAGACAATAATGACACGAAATAAAACCATGTGAACGCAGTCTTTTTGAGCTACTGATTTAACAAGAAGAATTATACATTTAACAATAATGACTTTATTAGGGCGACAATAATGACACGAAATAAAACCATGTGAACGCAGTCTTTTTGAGTTACTGAATTAACAAGAAAAATTATACATTTAACAACAATGACTTTATTAGGGAGACAATAATGACACGAAATAAAACCATGTGAACGCAGTCTTTTTGAGTTACTGAATTAACAAGAAAAATTATACATTTAACAACAATGACTTTATTAGGGAGACAATAATGACACGAAATAAAACCATGTGAACGCAGTCTTTTTGAGTTACTGAATTAACAAGAAAAATTATACATTTAACAACAATGACTTTATTAGGACGACAATAATGACAAAATAAAACCATGTGAACGCAGTCTTTTTGAGTTACTGAATTAACGAGAGAAATTATACAATTAACAACAATGACTTTATTATGGCGACAATAATGACACAAAATATAACAACGCGAACACAATCTTTTTGAGTTACTGAATTAACAAGAAAAATGATACGTTTAACAACAATGACTTTATTGTGGCGACAATAGTGACACAAAATAAAACCACGTGAACATAATGTTTTTGAATAATTTCGAGGAAAAAATTGTTCCGGAGCCGGGTATCGAACCCGGGGCCTTTGGTTTAACGTTCCAACGCTCTACCACTGAGCTACCCGGGAACTCTAACCGACACCGATCCAATTTTTCCCTCTATATCCACAGACCTCAAAGTGGGCTGACAACCGTCATGCAACCAACTTCGAGTGCACACTAACTCCTTGTGACTTAAATTGTGGTTTTCTGTTAACGAACAGTGACGTGTATTATGCAAATCAAGATTTCAGGTATAACTCCCTGTAAAGTTGATTTGAATAATTTCGAAATTATTCGAATCAACTTTACAGGGAGTTATACCTGAAATCTTGATTTGCACAATGTTTTTGAGTTACTGAATTAACAAGTCATCATCATCCTTCATGCATTAGGAAATTGATTCCTGTAGCAGCTACTGAAATTGGTCCATCCATCTTTTGGCTGGTCTTCCAATATTTCTTCTTCCCCGAGGTTTATATTTCCAAAACTTATATGGTATCCTGTCCTCCTGCATCCTTGAAATGTGAGACATCCATGTATTTCTATATTCTTCTATTTTCTTGTTTAATTCATATATCTCAAGTTCTTCTCTTATTTCTTCGTTTCTTTTATGTCCTATTTTCCTGTAACCTGCTACGCTTCTCAAAAATTTCATCTCATTTGTTTGTAATCTAGAGGCATCTCTCTTTTTCATAACCCATGTTCCGCTTCCATATAGTAAACTGGGCACTGACATCACCTTATAAAATTTTAAGAATGTATCTTTTCTAGCTTTTGATTTCAGAGTTCTTCTTATTGTTCCATTTATGTAATTAAATTTTTCTATGTTTTGTTTTTGATCATAGTCTCCTTTATAAGATAAGGTAACACCCAAAAATTTAAATTTGTTTACCTGTTCTATGATACTGTTTCCTATTACTATTTTAGATCTTACAGGAGATTTGCCACAAAATGCCATAGTTTTAGTCTTATGTACAGATATCTCCATATTATAGTTCTTATTTATTTTCCATAACTCATGTACTGCTCTCTGTAGGTTATTTTCATTATTTGCTGTTACTACCTGATCGTCAGCGAATAGCATCGTCATTATGAAATTATCTTCATTAAAATTCTGTGTCTGAATTAACAAGTAAATTATAAATTTAACAGCAATGACTTTATTATGGCGACAATAATGACACAAAATAAAACCAAGTGAACAAAATCTTTTTGAGTTACTGAAATTGACAAAAAAAAATTAACAGAAGTTATGACAACAACGACACAAAATGAAAACATATGAACGCAATTTTTCTGAGCTAATATAATTAACAAGAAACATTACTGAACATCTTTTCCTTTGGCATTTATACCTGTATGATGCTCCTCGTATGGAGGTTTCAGAGCCGCTTGGTTCCCCCTTTCTGTAACTAGGAAGAAAACGAGCAACATGCGAACTCCTATGATGACGGTGCTTTCTCTCTGCTCTTCATATAACGAGGGAATAAAAAGTAAAACCCCAAGATTATAAATGACATATCATAATACTTAATTGTATACTTAATGACGTATAATTTCATATCAAACTAAACGTCCGCCTCTAATGTAAATTTTGAAACTAATTAAAGAAAATCCTACCAAAATTACATTAATCATGACGTATGGCCCATGCAACACAGGATGGAGCCTATATATCAAACCCTACAGGTATAAATACAGACGGCACTAGCTGGATTCCACTTTCCTATTAACTAATTTTGTGAAACTGGAGTTTTTGTCGACCATCACGCAGACGAAATAAATTACCACTCGAATGCGGAGTTATTAGGAGGAAGGAGTCGCCGATCCGCCCTGGAAGCCGCATAACCAGATTTTATAACAGGCGAACCGGTTCGGGGATGGATCGTACGGATCTATTACGGCTCTTATTACAGCCTTCCGTAAACACTGAACCACGGAGCTCCCACGCACGGTTTAATTAAATCAGTTCGCGCTGATAGCTGCTTGTAAGCTGTCAGGCTACACGCAGATAACGGCCCTCTGCTTTGTGGACTTCCAATCCAGACTTTTTTCCTGTTTTCGTGTCCATGTTTAGATTCAGTAGCCTATGTGCGCTACCACAATTGAATTACATGTCAAGTGTAGTTCTCTTATGGGCAATTTCCTACTCCAAAGAACTCAGCTGAACATTATTACTGCAATAATTCTTAATTTCTAAAAGAGATGAACCATTCCCTTCCACTGTTACATCCAGATATTCAAACAACTTTACATTCGATATTGCATTCCCTTCAAGTTTCAATTTTAACGTAAAACGTCTAGATCAGGCCTGCACAAACAGAGCTCAACGAGCGCGCGCGCTCCTTCGGAGCGGGAGAGCGGTGTTTACCGCTCGCCGAAACGGAGAGGAAGATCGTCAGAATGACATAGACTTGCTATAGGTAGAGGAGAGGGAAACGACCACTCAGTTATCTAGTGGAGTGCAGTGTGTAGGCCTATTCTCAGTAATTGTTTCACGTTGCTTACCTACTGCTACAGTACAGTATGGAGGAATCTAAAAGACGGAACATAACATTTAACATTTAACGATTTACAGCTCCAACTTATTGATCTTCAATGTGACCTAAGGCCTAAAGATCGTTTGAATAATACTACTAGCCTGGTTGAGTTTTATAAGACTAAACATTAGCAATAATATCCACGACTACACAGGCTGGCTGTGAAAATGATTGCTATGTTTGGCTCAACATTTATATTTGTGAGCAACTGTTTTCTATAATCAACTTTAATAAAGGCAGACATCGAACATCTGTAACTGATGTTTCATTACGATCAGTAGGCTACTGTTCCTTTCAGCTGCCAACAGCATAAAACCTCGTTTTGATGTACTGATAAATAAAAATATAACAAAATGATATTGTACATTTAAGTAGCTATAGAATTTCTATTACTTCTGTAAAATAAATATTTCTTTATTAATTAATAATAGTCCAAGATAGTTTTGCAAACACTGAACGGGAATTCATTTCATAAACACTCGTAATAGTACTTCCTTTTGTGTATATTTTGTACGAGATCACCCCTTCTTCCAGTCCACCCTTACACAGAGCGCAGCTAATATCTGCTTCCGTTCATGATCTGTGAGCCGGCTCGGAGAGCGCAAATCTTGTGCAGGCCTGGTCTATATGCTTGACATTCAAGGAAACTGGTCACACTTTCTGTTAACCCTTAAATTCACAAAGTATCCTATAGGATACAATAGGTTAATAGGCTATATGCTATAATTTTAATAGAATAGAAAAAAATGGTAGGAAAATTAAATTTAACTAAAATTCCACAATACTATAATATTATACAACATATAAACTATGGACATTGCGATAGTTGTTTTCTTTGCAGTCCGACACGGTTTAATAAAGTAGTGTGAGAAATTAAGTTTTGCCATTTTAAAGGTTAACAAAGTGACGCAAATTTACAATAGCCATTACTTACTTACTGGCTTTTAAGGAACCCGGAGGTTCATTGCCGCCCTCACATAAGCCCGCCATAGGTCCCTATCCTGAGCAAGATTAATCCATTCTCTATCATATTCCACATCCCTCAAATCCATTTTAATATTATCTTTCCATCTACGTCTCGGCCTCCCTAAAGGTTTTTTTCCCTCCGGCCTCCCAACCAACACTCCATATGCTTTTCTGGACTCGCCCATACGTGCTACATGCCCCGCCCATCTCAAACGTCTGGATTTAATGTTCCTAATTAAGTAGGTGAAGAATACAATGCGTGCAGTTCTGTGTTGTGTAACTTTCTCCATTCTCCTGTAACTTCATCCCTCTTAGCCCCAAATATTTTCCTAAGCAACTTATTCTCAAACACCCTTAATCTCTGTTCCTCTCTCAAAGTGAGAGTCCAAGTTTCACAACCATACAGAACAACCGGTAATATAACTGTTTTATAAATTCTAACTTTCACATTTTTCGACAGCAGACTGGATGATAAAATTTTCTCAACCGAATAATAACGGGCATTCCCCATAATATTTATTCTGTGTTTAATTTCCAATAGGCATAAGATAATTGAAATGATCATGTGTGTGAAAGTAGTATTTCCGAATCCAACCAGCCATGATAAAATATGTAGGTGAAAAATGAACGTGGCATTTTAATGAATTCATTACTAAATTGATATGATTAATAAATTCGAGGAGTATCAATGCAGAAATATTTAATTCAAGATAGGGTACTGCTGTTAATATTAATTTACAAGAGAACCCAATTTTAAATAATGACAAATTATTATTCATTACAATTTCAAGCAACTCATTGGCGTCATATTGATCTGTTAATCGTTTCGACTATCAATTGCATTGTTGTCTGGAGACTAGGCCTCCTGGAATGAGGAAGCGATTATGAAGTAGTTAAATTTAAATGCGAGGAGTATGACGACAGAAATGAAAAGAAATATCAAACTTTTATTTCAATTCTCAAACATCCTAACATTCCCAACCATGCTCACAATAACAATCAGGAACGACATAAACGATTGACTGAATTACAGGAATTCCAAGAATCCCCTGGCTTCGTTGTTTAAAATGAAGGATATTTTGATTCAATGGAATTTCAGTGTGCGGGGAATATCTTTAGGTTAAGCATATCAATGAACACAGCAGGGAAAAGAAATGCAAATGGTTTTCTTTAAACGAAAAATTAAACGTTTTAATATAGCCTGAATTCCGATGTGGCTTCCTCCAGTGCATGTACACATTCAAAATTAATTCTTGTATTGTATGACGTAAATAATTTATTGCTATGTTATACAGGGTGAGTCAGGAGGAAAGGTACATGGTTTGAGGGGTGATAAATACTGGTAATTCTAAAGAAAAAGGTTTATATGAACATATATCCTGTTCTTAACGGTTTCGGAGAAAACTAATGAAAACAACGATGAACGGGAAAAGTGCAGGTGATAGTAAATTAAAATATTATTATCTTATGTTCTGTGTAATTGTACACTTTTCTTTACAGAACATCACAGTCTACTATATTCAGTCGCGAAGCTCAATATGTAGTAAAAATGCAAACACGGGTAGTTGCCCACCACTAGGATCGCTACTATGGCCTCATCATCGCAGATCTCTCTCCTAGTAGACGACAAAATATGTTACACTTTTGTTGTGTTCTTTTGGAAAAATTTAACACCTTCCTTCCATTATTGAAATATTAAATGCATAAAGTTAATTTATTATTTTAATGAAGTATATTAAATTCCACCATAAACTCGAAGATACCTGCAAGAAATAGGTTAATATTATTTTTGTTTGTGCAAAACGAACTGAAATTTACTATAATCGCTTCACTCATTCAAGATTATAGCGATAATTAACTATGAAACCAATAAATATTAATTTGCATTTCCCTTTACAACAATAATAATGGAAATAGGAATTAATGGAGTAACTTACGTGTACCGGTACTTGTAGTGTAGGCTTACGTAGTTAACAAAGTGGGATGAGGTTAAGCAATAATAATCACACCAGAATTGGAAATAAAACGTGATCAATCAATTTTATTGTAACAGACTTTTTCTACGTCTCTAGTAAAGTGACAAATAAAAATAACAACAAAATTAACAGCTATAATTAAAAACATATACTTTGAAAAAAAAAGTAGGCCTAAACAATAATAATCCCACCAGAATTGAAAATAAAACGTGATCAATAAATTTAATTAAAACAAAATTAATGTTTCTACGTCTCTAGTAAAATATTATTATTCCAATTATTGTACTTTAGCCATTAACATTTTCATTACAACCAATAACGAACATTTCACAAGCATCAATGTGAACTACTCAACGAGCTAGCACTCGATGGAAATACGACACAGTCCAAAGTCGACCGTGGACAGACTACTGTTTCTAGTGCTAACCGATTGGAGCGCTTTATCACGAGATTTGCAAAAAATCACCTCAAGCTTCGCGACTGTATATAGTAGACTGTGATAACATGTTCAAAAAGTCTATCGCCAACTTCACTGCTCTTTGCAGCTCTTGTAGACAGCCGCTGTTTTGCTGATCTGAGCTGATTTTATGTGCAATGTCTCTGCTTATTCTGTGGTATTCGCCGATGACGCCACTTTCTTGACAAGTCATACTGATATTAATGAATTGAAAACTCTTAGTAATTCCGTTTTTAATAAAGCCAAGAAATGGTTTTGTTCTAATAAATTTCTTTTAAATGAAAGTAAAACTGCATCTTCGTTGTTTAGTCATAGGAAATAATAATTTTAAACTTCTTGGTATTACTGTAGACAGCACACTTGCTTGGGCAGACCATGTTGTTTCTGTTTGTAAAAAATTGTCAAGAGTAATATTTCTTCTGCGAAATTTGAAAATGTATGTTCCGAAGAATTACATAAGAGTTGTCTATTTTTCTTATTTTCATAGTATACTTTCTTATGGACTACTTTTATGGGGTAATAGTTCTCATACTAATAAGTTACTTATGTTACAAAAAAAAACCTATTAGAATTATAACTAATTCATCAATGAAGGCATACTGCAGACCGTTATTTGTAAATGAAAAAATTATGACTGTAACATCACTGTATATTTATCAAGCCCTAAATTTCGTTAAAGAAAATTCACATATGTTGACACATAGGAATGATGTTCATATATACAACACCAGAAACCGTGACCTCTTTGACATACCTAAGTGTAGGCTGACTAAAACAATGAATAATTATTTTATTATGTCGTTAAAAATAGCAAATAAATTTCCGAGATATCTTTTCAATCTGGAAAGGAAGTCTTTTAACAGACTTGTATGTATGTATGCATTTATTCACACTGCAATGGGTATATACCCGGTGGCAGTGTTAACTAATTACACTCAATAAAGACAATAATAAACACAATTAATAAAAAATAGAATTAATAATAATACTAATAATTAATACTAACAATAATAATAATAATAATAATAATAATAATAATAATAATAATAATAATAATAATAATAACAGGGAACATCCTAAATTAAATGAAGTACGATCGGTTAAAATAACATTTAAAATAAATCTAATTTGTACCTTAAACCTATGTTCGAACTAAAACCCACGAGCATGATATGCTCATATCTGCACAAGTACCTTTCAACACTACACTCATTTCGCTGTCAACTCACTCACTGCACTGGAACTACGACACATTTCACTGATTCTATCCTGATTTCACTAACACTTCAAAAACATTTCACTGTTCAAATACTTTGCACTGCCACTATAAACTACAAAGCTTCACTGACAGGAACACGTTACACACTTCACTGACACAACATAATTCTTCACTGATAGAACACTTCAATAACAAAATATCAATTATACCCTTTAAATACTGTGTATAATTATCGTCTATTAGTAAAGACCTTAAGCCTATTTTTAAATACATTTTTGGTTGTTGGTAAAGCCTTTAGTAAGTCTGCAGGTAAAGCATTCCAGTCCCTGATAGTACGATTGAGAAAAGAAAACTTTCCAGTGTCCGTCCTCTGTCTTCTTTCCCTCAATTTATATGAGTGGTCGTTCCTTGAAGAGTAATTTGGCGGCTGCAACCTATTTTTTATTTCTCTCCAGGCAGGCTCACCTCTGTATGTTTTGAACATTGCGCATAATCGAATTCGCGTTCTCCTGTCCGTGAGTGTGTCCCATTTTAATTGTGAATTTTTCCGACAATACTTGAGAGCATGTTTTTGAATCTAACTTGTCTCTGGTTGGTTAATCAACAAACCATTTTATGAAATTAATGAGTTTTTTAATGTCAACGTTGTTGAGAGTTTTTGAATTAATTTTATTGTTTTGTTGTTTACTTTTTATCGACTTTATCAATTGCACACTTTGCGCTTGTAGACTTCGCTCTTAAGCCAACTCTTAAGCCAACTC
Source organism: Periplaneta americana (assembly GCF_040183065.1). Lineage (NCBI taxonomy): Eukaryota > Metazoa > Arthropoda > Insecta > Blattodea > Blattidae > Periplaneta > Periplaneta americana. The sequence continues at coordinate 6,403,091 of NC_091123.1, forward strand.
TACGCACAGTAATCCAATGTAATAATAATAATAATAATAATAATAATAATAATAATAATAATAATAATAATGGCTTTATTTAACCTGGCAGAGTTAAGGCCGTAAGGTCTTCTCTTACACTCAACCAGGATTAAAACTTGCTTACACAGTTGAACATAAAACTTGATCGGAATTAAGTAATTACATACTGATACATAATCAGATCAAGAGAGGTAGTTACATAAAATTTACCTCATAAAATAAAAATAAACGTAGTGAAATACATATTAATGTTGTTAGAATCAAATACGAATCACATAAAAACAGAAGCCGATAATTCAATAAAAAAAAAGAAAAATGTACACAGTAAAAATAAAAATAAAGACATTAGTATACATATTAGTATTAGATTACAATTAAGTAGGATTTACATAATTAAACCAGAAACCGACAATTGAATAAAATGTACACAAAAATAGATTAATAATAAAAAAACAACAACATAGTGGGATACATATTGGCATTAAGTGATAAATAAACACGATTTAGATAATAAAAATAAGAAACAAAAAAAAATAATAAAATTAAAATAAATACAGTGGAACACATTTGCAACACGTTAGGTCTGGCAACTCATCATAAGATATTTTTCTAATTTACATTTAAAGGAAATTAAAGTTCGGCAGCCCTTGACTTCAGGCGGCAGAGAATTCCAGTGACGAGAGTAGCAACAGTGAAAGACGAAGAATAAAGAGATGATGTGTGCAGTGGTATTTCTAGCGTGTTGTCATATTGTGACCGAGTATTTAAGTTATGATACCGAGAAAGACTGTGGACTTGGATAGATAAGTAAGAGGGAGTAGAGGTGTACAAAATTCAGTATAAGAGAGAAAGGGAATGTAACTTTCTCTTCTCATTTAACCTGAGCCACAATAATTTATCGAAAAAAGGCGAAATGTGGTCGTAGTAGCGGACATTACAAATGAAACGAACACACGCATTATGAACACGTTGCAGTTTCTGGGATAAATCCACCCTGAGATCACTGAATAAAGCGTCACAATAATCGAAATGAGGCATAATAAGAGTCTAGTAATGTCGGGTGACCTCGGTGGCCAAGAAATGACTCCACCGCAACCGATCCAACGCCCAGGATACGTTTCATTGATCCTACTACAACCTAATACCGTTTTGGTTGTGTCCGCAAATTAATGCTGATGAAGGACATGAGACTAACGCCTGTGATTTTCAAACAGCTGTAAGTCGGATTCTGTTAAGAACAGGATATATGTTCATACAAAGTTTTTGTTCAGAATCACCAATATTATCACCTCTCACACCATGTACCTTTCCTCCTGACTCACCCTGTATCCATTCACTTTAATGATAATTCAGTATTACGAAAATAATTTCCCTGTCCTCAGAATTTCGTTATACCGACATTTGACTAAAAAAATAATAATCCGTGGCGCTACAGCCCGTGAAGGGTCCAGACCGACCAGCCGGCTGCTGGCCTCACGCCCACATGTCGAAACAGAGGTGGACGATCATCCAACCAGAATGGAGGTATCATGTGGTTAGCACGATGATCCCCCCAGCCGTTATAGCTGGCATTCGCAACCGGATTTCGCTACCTATCGTAGCTCCTCAAGTGCATCACGATGCTGGGTGGGCACCGGTACCATACACTGGCCGAAATTTCGTGAGAAAATTTCTTCCCCCATGAGGACTCGAACCAGCGCGCATTCCGTAACGCGAGTCCTAGGCAGGATGCCTTAGACCGCGACGTCACGGCGCGGGACCGACATTTGACTATAATCATTAAAACAATGAAATCTTTCACCCTTCGAAGTAAATTTTAACATTATATAACTAACTAGAATCAAATTCAGAATGATAAGGAAGACTGAAGAGAGAATTTTTACTTGGTTTGGCAAGAGCTTAGAGATCACGAGAGATGACGGTCGAGCGAATGTATTGCAACAGTCTGACGAAAGTTTACTCCAATAAAGGTTTCAGCCTATTTCGCAAGCTGTTCATTGTTCGTATCGGCAGCTGATTGTTCGTATTTCAGCCTCTCTTCGACGCGATGGTTTCTGAAGCATCCCTTGTAAATATCGAACGCTACAGTGTGGCCGTACGCCGTAAGCTCTCAACTGTTCACCATTCCACACCTACCCATATATTCGCAAACCTATATTCTGGTCAAGTTCCCTAAGCCTGCGCAATTAATAAACAGAGGCAGTAATTATACAATTGATAAAGGTCTGTACTTCAACAAGCATAAAACAATACATTTAATTAAAATATACAGATAACAATTTAATTTGTGGCAACTCACAGATAAAACAAGTTATCATGCAGCTCAATCTACTATGAGATCAGACAATAAGCAAATGGAGGATCCACTCTGAATATGTTACAATCAAAACAACATCCAGTCCATGTCTGGACTCAAACGGTTTCCATCCACCCTTCAATAAATAAACCAATGTGCCTACTAACCTACCTATATTTTCATCCATACACATATTATACAAAGAAACACACACACACACATACTGTCTATCATGGTGGATCTCCAGATTCATTAAAAAGCTGAATGGGAACCGGTTTCATACACTGGTCGAAATTTCATGAGAAATTTTCTTTCCCACGATGTCACACTGAATTAGCTTCATTTCATTTCTCAATTTTTATCTTATTTATTTTTACTTACTTACGGCTTTTAAGGAACCCTGAGGTTCATTGACGCCCTCACATAAGCCCGCCATCGGTCTCTATCCTGAGCAAGATTAATCCAGTCCCTACCATCATATCCCACCTCCCTCAAATCCATTTCAATATTATCCTCCCATTTACGTTTCGGCCTCCCCAAAGGTCTTTTTCCCTCCGGTTTCCCAACTAACACTCTATACGCATTTCTGGATTCGTCGATACGTGCTACATGCCCTGCCCATCTCAAACGTCTCGATTTAATGTTCCTAATTATGTCAGGTGAAGAATACAATGCGTGCAGTTCTGTGTTGTGTAACTTTCTCCATTCTCCTGTAACTTCATCCCTCTTAGCACCAAATATTTTCCTAAGAACCTTATTCTCAAACACCTTTAATCTCTGTTCCTCTCTCAAAGTGAGAGTCAAAGTTTCACAACTATACAGAACAACCGGTAATATAACTGTTTTATAAATTCTAACTTTCAGATTTTTTGACAGCAGACTAGATGACAAAAGCTTCTCAACCGAATAATAAGAGGCATTTCCAATATTTATTCTGCGTTTAATTTCCTCCCGAGTATCATTTATATTTCTTACTGTTACTCAAAGATATTTGAATTTTTCCACTTCTTCGAAGGATAAATCTCCAATTTTTATATTTCAATTTCGTACAATATTCTTGTCACGAGACACAATCATATACTTTGTCTTTTCGGGATTTACTTCCAAACCTATCTCTTTACTTGCTTCCAGTAAAATTTCCGTGTTTTCCCCAAACGTGTGTGGATTTTCTCCTAACATATTCACGCCATATATTTATTTATTCATTCCTGTAGAAGAGTTAAGGCCTTCTCTTCCACTGAACAGGAACTAACTACTACAAAGAATATAACATAATTATAGCCTAATATAATAAACTGAAATAGTGATATAGGTCTATCATTTTGAATTATCTACGCTATACTCTCTTGTAATAACACATGGTGGTGGTACTTCCAGTTTATTAAGATGCTGAATTAGAATAGGTGTGCTGTACTCTATTGCTACAGATATTATTTCCAGTTTGGTGAAGTGCACACTAAATGATCTGCACTGTATTCTCTTCACGATGTGTCACTCTAAATTGTTTGCTCTGTACTCTGGTTACAGGTGGCACTCCTAGTTCTGTGAGGTGTCCGACAATGCACGGCCCTGAGCACGGGTCCCTGTCCCTGCACATAAAAGGGGTCGCGGAGCCCCTGGAGGCCCGTTTTCATTGCCTGGAGGGCTTCAAGCTCCTAGGCAGCGGCAGTTCGATCTGCAAGGATGGACAGTGGAGCAACTCTGTGCCTGCGTGCGTCCCTCTACACGGTAAGCAAACAGACTGGCTTATTCAAGCCTGTACGGGCAAGAGCACGCCATGGGCAGATTACGGGTCACTTCTCTTCCAGGATGCAGCGAAAGAGAAGAAGAGGTGCAAGGGTTGTCCATGTACAAGTCAGGTAGAGCAGGAAATTTGCTTACAGAGTTATACAGGGTGTTAAAAAAATACAGGGCATAATTTCAGATATGTATTTCCCACATGTAGACAATCAAAATAGTTCATTACAACATGTGTCCGGAAATGCTTCATTTCCGAGTTATGGCCTTCACAACATTGAAATTCACCGGAACGTTTTTCTTTCCGCAGGTCGTTGCCGTCAAAGGAGACATTAAGAGGGCACTCTGACAGTTCATTCCGAGGCGAAGGTTACATTCAGTGTTGTGTAGGCGTTAGATTGTGCGACATGTATTCAAATCAAGAGCTGGCAGAGATACACTTCATGTACGGTAAGGCGGACGGCAATGCTGCGCTGGCTCGTCGTTTGTACCAGGAGAGGTACCCACAGCGACAATGTCCAGATCGGAAGACATTTGTACGTCTCCATTACCGTCTGTGCGAGTATGGAAAATTTAACTCTCCTGGTTTGGGAAGGGGACGACCAAGATCTACAACTCCAGAAGTACAGGAGGAGATTCTGGAGGCTGTGAACATGACTCCTATCAGCACACTAAGGGTAGCGTTGCAAGTCAATGGTCGTCATACGACTGTCTGGAGACTGTTGAAAGAGTATCAATTGTATCCTTATCATTTGCAACGTGTGCCTGATTTGGAATCCCTTCGGAATCGAATTGTGGCATGTTCTGAGGACATACGCAATACTCCTGGAGTTTGGGATCGTGTTCGCAGGTCAATGAGACATCGATGTGAGGTCTGTATTCAAGCAGGAGGTGGACATTTTGAACATCTTCTGTAATGACAACGACCTGCGGAAAGAAAAACGTTCCGGTGAATTTCAATGTTGTGAAGGCCATAACTCGGAAATGAAGCATTTCCGGACACATGTTGTAATGAACTATTTTGATTGTCTACATGTGGGAAATACATACCTGAAATTATGCCCCGTATTTTTGAAACACTCTGTAGATGGAAATAATTGATCTTTCATATACATTATTGAAATGGACTTATAAAGACGATTTTTTTAGCTTTACAATTCCTTACATTATTAAATCTATCCGAAGATTCTTAAATTTGCAACGAAAATGATAGTATTACGATTTTCAGCAGCACATACGTAGGGCCTATTCCATATGAAATCGATCAGTAAAAAACCTCGCATTTTTAATACTCTAATTTTTTTCCTATTTATACAAGGTGCTGAGGAGAGTGCATTTTCAAAAATATACTATCGAAAGTCAAACGGTTTTCGTACTATTGAGCGACAAATTTAACGTATTTTATAAAAACAAGCCTCTTTCAGCGCTCAGAACTCTGGAACCGTTTACTGCAGAACATTGAACGGGAGCTCATTTTGAAGCTGACATTTAGTAGGTTATGATAAGAAGTAATCCTTATTTTTATTGTATACAGAGAGACAGATAATCTGATTTTACTTACTTTTAGGCTTGTTTGCTTATTTGTAAAAATGTAAAAAAAATATTGAGAAAAACCTTGCATTATTAAGAGGGATTCGGCATTGTTTGCTTAGTGGCTCGGCAATAAGTTTCGAGGGTATTAAACAAATTATTTTCACATACCTAGACTTGAACAGCGCACTACCCCACACACTGGCCGAGAGCGGAAGATAAGCGAGCGTTGGGCGTCATTTTACTCCTGTGTTTATGAAAACTTGTGATAAAGCTAGCCCAGCCATGACTGCTAGACGACACATCACGTGTTAGTCTCCTGGCCTTGCTTGTCTCGACTACCTACAGTCAGCTGGTTAGTTCACGCTCGTACTATTTATTTTCTTTATTTGATATTTTCAATACTTTCTTATCAACGGTGCACCAGTAAAAAAATGTGTGTTTATTTGTACTTTCAATGCGGAATCTAACCATATATTTTAAAAATACTTTTTCGTGGGCAAAGGCGTCTTAATGAAGAAAAATATAAATTTCTCCATTTCCATAAAAAATAAGAAAAACTGTTTACATGTCAATATAAACTTTAACTTCTCAGCATGAAAATAAACCATGATTTTGATCATTGGGTGAAAGGGTTTCGGAGCCACAACAGTTTAAAGTTGCTAATTTTATGAAAATACGATAAATTTAAATATTTTTAATTTAAACACTATGAAGTTCTGATGCCTCAAACTTTGCACAAAGCATTGTATCACAGTTGTCAACGGACAGAAAAGGTTTCATTGTAAAGGGTGCGTCAGAAAGAACGGATGGATTTCAAACTATCGATACGCAACGAGGAGAGAGATATAGTGAGGGGGACCACGACTGTTGGGTCAGCCATAGAATGCAGTTTCAGTTGAGAACATGGTGTTGGTCTGATGTACAACGTGCTTTCATCGTAGAGACATTTTTGAAAAATGAAGAGTCTGTGATTGCCACTCAGGACTCATTTCGACATCGGATGTCACGCTAGGATTCCAACTCGGAATACAATTTTGCGGTGGGTGGCTTCATTTCGTATCACAGGTTCAACATTAAAGAAGAAATCAACTGGACGAAATTCTATTGCACTGAGATTGTCCGAGGCTACGGTAAGATCTCGCGCCCTGCGACTTCTTTCTTTGGGACCATTTGAAGGCGTAAGTTTGTAAACATCGATCACATACACTGGACGAACTGAAGACAGCGATTCGTGAAGAAATCGTGGCAATTGCACCAGCTATGACTGTGAAAGTGATGGCGAACATCAGAAAACGCCTCGATGCCTGTATTGAAAGCCAAGGACATCATATGGATAATGTTGTTTTACATAAATAAACTGCATGTATTGGTGAATATGTTGATAACAATAAATTTTTGATTTGATGAATCTTTTTTAAATTTTCTTGCCATGTGAAATCCATCCGTTCTTTCTGACGTACCCTGTATTTAAATATTGCAAGGTCAATTTTCTCTATATTTTGGTCGATTTGAGATGGAATAGCCCATACACAGTGTTAGTTGGTAGACCGGAGGGAAAAATACCTTTGGGGAGGCCGAGACGTAGATGGGAAGATAATATTAAAATGGATTTGAGGAAGATGGGATATAATGATAGAGACTGGATTAATCTTGCACAGGATAGGGACCAATGGCGGACTTATGTGAGGGCGGCAATGAACCTTCGGGTTCCTTAAAATCCATTTGTAAGTTAGTAAGTAAATAAGTAAATAAGTAAGTAACAAGTAATCCAACGTCACTCAAAACATGTCATTTCTCATCATTTTATTTCCATTTTTGTATCAGTTTTCTAGTTCGCTTATTTTCTCTCCCAGCGAGCGTTCTCTTGATAGTTTCTGGACTAAGGCATCGACTTACGGACTTCGGGCTAAGCCACATACAGACTCACTGCACTTCTGCGCACTTTTAGGGCGCAGGCTTTCCAAGCCATTGAAACCCAACGCGTGAAGTGAAAACAGATAAATTGAGTAATCACAAGAAAAGAGGCGGAGCGGCGATTAAAGCGGTAATAAAATTAAGAGGCGTCGATTTAGCCCTTCCGGGTCGTCGACTAAGCGAGTTCTAGACGCTTCCACGCGTGACAAACGTCCAGTAACAACCACAGTGCTGGATTATACAGCCCTGATTTCGCCTGCAATATAATAAACTCCACTTTAAGACGGAGGCAGGTGGAGAAAGAGCGACGATTTCGTCTTCAAGTGAGATATTAAAGTTTGCCAAGTTGTTCAGCCCCTAGAGTGACGTGTACAGTCGTCGCTAATTAAGCAAACAATCAATGTTAGCTCCGTCTGCAGCGGTTCACACACCAGGCGCCGCTCACCGCATGCTACGCTAAGAAAGGTAGGCTACTACTTAGTTATCGTCCATGCCCCTTTTCTATTTCATCCTCAATTCGTTCTTATTCATTTAATGCAAAAATTGATTCTTCATTCTATTACTGTTATCTTCAAATTCTTTTCCTTTTTTTTCCATCCTCAAAATCTCTTCTCTCTCTCTTTCTTCTCTCCATCTCCATCATCCTTCAATTCTTCCATCATCTTTCAATTATTCTATCATCCTTCAATTCTTCCCTCATTCTCAAATTCTTCTCTTGTCCTCAGATAATTCTATCATCCTCCAATTCTTCCCCCTATCTCAAATTCTTCTCTTATCCTCAAATCCTTCTGCCATTCTCCAATTCTTCTCTCATCCTTCAATTCTTCTCTTGTCCTCAGATAATTCTATCATCCTCCAATTCTTCCCCCTATCTCAAATTCTTCTCTTATCCTCAAATCCTTCTGCCATTCTCCAATTCTTCTCTCATCCTTCAATTCTTCTCTTGTCCTCAGATATTTCTCTCATCCTCCAATTCTTCCCCCTTTCTCAAATTCTTCTCTTGTCATCAGATATTTCTATCATCCTCCAATTATTCCCTCTTTCTCAAATTCTTATCTGATCCTCAAATCATTCTGCCAACTCCAATTCTTCCATCATTCTTCAATCCTTCCATCATCCTTCAATTCTTCTATCATCCTTCAATTCTTCCTTCATTCTCAAATTCTTCTCTTGTCCTCAGATATTTCTATCATCCTCCAATTATTCCATCTTTCTTGAATTCTTCTCTTATCCTCAAATTCTTCTGTGATCCTCCAATTTTTCCATCATCCTTCAATTCTTCTATCACCCTTCAATTCTTCCCCCTTTCTCAAATCCTTCTCTTGTCCTCAGATATTTCTATCATCCTCCAATTATTCCCTCTTTCTCAAATTCTTATCTGATCCTCAAATCATTCTGCCAACTCCAATTCTTCCATCATTCTTCAATTCTTCCATCATCCTTCAATTCTTCTATCATCCTTCAATTCTTCCTTCATTCTCAAATTCTTCTCTTGTCCTCAGATATTTCTATCATTCTCCAATTATTCCCTCTTTCTCAGATTCTTCTCTTATCCTCAAATTCTTCTGCCATCCTCCAATTCTTCCATCATCCTTCAATTCTTCCATCATCCTTCAATTCTTCTATCATCCTTCAATTCTTCCTTCATTCTCAAATTCTTCTCTTATCCTCAGATATTTCTATCATCCTCCAATTAATCCATCTTTCTTGAATTCTTCTCTTATCCTCAAATTCTTCTGTGATCCTCCAATTTTTCCATCATCCTTCAATTCTTCTATCATCCTTCAATTCTTCCCTCACTCTCAAATCCTTCTCTTGTCCTCAGATATTTCTATCATCCTCCAATTATTCCCTCTTTCTCAAATTTTTCTCTTATCCTCAAATCCTTCTGTCATCCTCCAATTCTTCTCTCATCCTTCAATTCTTCTCATTCTCAAATTCTTCTGTTGTCCTCAAATCCTTCTGTCATTCTTAAATTCTTCCCTCAACCTCCAAATCTTCAATCGTCAATCAATTATTCTTCCTCCATCCTCCAATTTTTCAAATTCTTCTGCGATTCTCAAAATGTTCTTGAATTCGTCTTTATTCTCTTTTCTTACTCTCTCATCTTCAGTTCTAATTTACACTAAATTTCTTCTCTTTTATAGCTTGATATTTTATTCACGTCAACTTCTCCATTATCCTTCATACCTACTTATTAGTATATTATTGTACCCTGAATTACTTCTTCGCAACATTTTCTTTCGAGTTTCAATTTATCATCCTCTTCTTCGTCCTAAATTGACTCCTACCTTAACCTCAAGTAATTTTATATTGTTTATCCTCAATACTGGCTCTCTTTACTTTGTCAACAATTTCTTCTTCTATTTCATCTATTTATATTTCTTCGACTTTGTATTTTATCACTTTTATCTCTGCTATAGCCAATTAAAAGAGCTGTTCTTAAGATCTTAATATCAATATAGCCTATGCAATTATTTATTTAAACTAAGTTTCTAACTCATTTATTATTCAAAGTAAATCCGCCACTTTTTCCACTACCTCTGTTTCTCTCTGAAAGCGGATATTTTACGACTCTGTATCAACTGAACGGTTATACATCTTGATTATACAACTTTTAACACTGTATCACTTCGGGATATGTATGATAACACTTTCCTGTGTTAAATTTCAACGTACCTCGTTTACATGTTTCGACCTATTTATGGATCATCCTCAGAACTGGTCGTTGTTAGTCTTGGCGTCTCTTGTTCTGTTTTCTGTGAGGGTGCGTTCGTAGTGTAGAGTCAAAGAGTGTGTGTGTTTTGAAGTTGAGTTGTGTGTTGAGAATTTCGTTGGGGTGTGTTTTCGTGTGTCTGTATATTTCATATTGTTCTAGTGTGTTTAGTTTCTGGCACAAATGCTAACCACACCTACAGAGACATCAACACAGACATGGAAATACTACACATCCAACCAAAAAGCCAGAAACTAAACACACTAGAACAATATGAAATATACAGACACACGAAAACACACCCCAACGAAATTCTCAACACACAATTCAACTTCGAAACACACACACTCTTTGACTCTACACTATACCACACGAAGGCACCCTCACAGGAAACAGAACAAGTGGCGCCAAGACCAACAACGACCAGTTCTGAGGATGACCCATAAATAGGTCGAAACATGTAAACGAGGTACGTTGAAATTTAACAAAGGAAAGTCTTATCATACATATTCTGAACGGATATCTGTAGCGAGTGAACCCGGGGATACTACATGGAGTTACCTAACATTCGCTTTACAGTTAAAAATTTGCAAAAAGAGATTAGTCAGGTAAACATTAGCCCAATCCCGGAGCATGGTTCCTTCTCCTCATCCAATAGAGCACACCTGTGCCCTATATTTGTTAAACATCCTTGAGATGAGTCGATTGGTGAGCACCCTGTGAGTGTTCGTGTCATCGCCTTTAAATATTGACTCGTCTTGCTGTAATTAACTCCACCTCCTAGTTTCACTATTTTCTGGCATCAATCATCGCTTCAATTCCCCCATTCTCTCGAAATCCCCTTCATTCGCTTCCCCTGGTGTATTGCTTGGATGCTTCATCTCTGTCTACAGCCGGAATCCTCCTTCAGCAGACAGCTCTCTCCGCGCGCTTGAAAAAGAAGCGCTCGCTAGCTCAATGAAGGAGGCCAATTCAAAGCATCCACTCAAATGTTCTGGCTCCTGATGTTCGCTACGATTTTATGATACATTTTTTAAATTTTCATCTACGAAATTTATAACAAAATAGGACCTGCAGCATAATTCTCTGCTCATAAAATACAGGTACATACAGCGTTCTTCAGAAGTAGGACATAAATTCAATTAGAATTAAATGGAGATTGTTTAGAAAATTCTCGAATACGTCAAGCTCTGTATTTTAAAAGAAATACTTTATGAAAAAAAAAAATTAAGTTTAATATTTTTCAGATTATCGCTTTTGTTGACGTCCTATAAGATTTTGTCGAATATCCTTTTGAGAAGATTAACTCTATATGTAGATGAATTATTGGGGATCATCAGTGTGGTTTTAGGCGTAATAGATCGACTATTGATAGGATGTTTTGTATTCGACAGATATTGGAGAAAAAATGGGAGTATAAGAGTACAGTGCATCAGTTATTCATAGATTTCAAAAAGGCGTATGACTCGGTTAAGAGAGAAGTTTTATATGATATTCTTATTGAATTTGGTATTCCCAAGAAACTAGTTAGATTAATTAAAATGTGTCTCAGTGAAACATACAGCAGAGTTCGTATAGGCCAGTTTCTATCCGATGCTTTTCCAATTCACTGCGGGCTAAAGCAAGGAGATGCACTATCACCTTTACTTTTTAACTTTGCTCTAGAGTATGCCATTAGGAAAGTACAGGATAACACAAAGGGTTTGAAATTGAACAGGTTACATCAACTTCTTGTCTATGCGGATGACGTGAATATGTTAGGAGAAAATCCACAAACCATTAGGGAAAATTCGGGAATTTTACTGGAAGCAAGTAAAGCGATAGGTTTGGAAGTAAATCCCGAGAAGACAAAGTAGGCCTATATGATTATGTGTCATGACGAGAATATTGTACGAAATGGAAATATAAAAAATTGGAAATTTATCCTTTGAAGAGGTGGAAAAATTCAAATACCTGGTATCAAAAGTAACAAATATAAATGATACTCGGGAGGAAATTAAACACAGAATAAATATGGGAAATTCTTGTTATTATTTCGGTTGAGAAGCTTTTTTCATCGAGTCTGCTGCCAAAAAATCTGAAAGTTAGAATTTATAAAACAGATATATTACCGGTTGTTCTGTATGGTTGTGAAACTTGGACTCTCACTTTGAGAGAGGAACATAGGATAAGGGTGTTTGAGAATAAGGTGCTTAGAAAAATATTTGGGGCTAAGAGGGATGGAGTTACAGGAGAATGGAGAAAGTTACATAACACAGAACTGCACACATTGTGTTCTTCACCTGACATAATTAGGAACATTAAATCCAGACGTTTGAAATGGACAGGGCATGTAGCACGTATGGGCGAATCAGAAATGCATATAGAGTGTTAGTTGGGAAATCTGAGGGAAATAGACGTTTGGGGAGGCCGAGACGTAGATGGGAAGATAATATTAAAATGAATTTGAGGGAGGTGGGATATGATGATAGAGACTGGATTAATCTTGCTCAGGATAGGGACCAATGGCGGGCTTATGTGAGGGCGGCAATGAACCTCCGGGTTTCTTAAAAGCCAGTAAGTAAGTAAGGAATAATAATATAATAATAATAATAATAATAATAATAATAATAATAATAATGAGGAATCGTAGCAAGACGTGAAAAAATGGGATAGAAAGAGAAGAAATAATTATAAAAATAACCACAAAGAAGGGTAGAGATACTAAGATTGATAGAATTAATTAAACCGCCACTGGTACCACTAGAAGAGGAATGTGAAAGAATGTGGATTAAAAAAGGAGACAAAGAAAAAACGATAATCTTGATCATCTTCGAGCAAGAAATAGGAATCACTACGGGTCAGTGCAAGAACAAACCTAGCGACGGATCCCCCGTCCATACTCAAAGACTCTAGGATATATGCATATTGGTAAATGTGGCTTCATTAAAATTTAACGTGCGTTTCCGAAGTTTTTATAGATTACTTAATGCTAAACGGCTCAATTGTTACGATGATAGCAACATTGCTATTGCGCAACAACTCGATACTGCCGTACATGTCTTCCCTATTAACGAACTGTCTACACCAGTGTTTCTCAACAGGGGGCCCGCGCACCCCACAGAGCTCGCCGTTTCAATATATTCTATTCACGAACACATCATTATAGCTTTTTATCACATGTTTACGTGTAGTTAAAAGCATAACCTTATATTACAATGTTCTTTCAAGCTAAAAATATTGCAACAGAAATTTAGACAATCAGTGGCATTTTAGAAAAAAAGAAATAGCACTAAGAACGAATCTTTCCATTAAAAGAAACTTTCAAAAGCAGACATAAAAACATACATTCTCGTAAATTTGACGAATTTTGTAGTAGTTCCATTTCCAATTACTATACAGAAAATATTAATAATTGATTAAATGGCGATCTTACTCGTGTTAATTGTGTAAGCATGTGCGGCTTACAGCTGTTTCGGTGCTTCTTCACACCATCTTCAGAGCCTACTAGATCTCGGCGTCATCTCAAACTTCGCTGCCTGTTGTGTGGGTGCGTTCGATTGTTGAAAAGTGTTGAAATGTGGTGTCATATAGTGTGTGTGTTCTGAAATTGATCTGTGTGTTGAGAATTTGATCAGGGTGTGTTTTAGTGTGTTTGTATATTTCACAATGTTCTAGTGTGTTGAGTTTTGGTTTTTGGGTTGTATGTGTAGGATTTCCATATCTGTATTTATGTTATTGTATATACGCCGATCACATAACTAATGCTAACCATACATACAATAACATATAATACAGACATGGAAATCCTACACATACAACCCAAAAACCAAAACTCAACACACTAGAACAATACGAAATATACAGACACACTAAAACACACCCTGATCAAATTCTCAACACACAAATCAATTTCAGAACACACACACTATTTGACACCACATTTCAACACTTTTCAACAATCGAACGCACCCACACAACAGGCAGCGAAGTTCGAGATGACGCCGAGATCTAGTAGGCTCTGAGGATGGTGTGAAGAAGCACCGAAACAGCTGTAAACCGGACATGCTTACACAATTAACATGAGTAAGATCGCCATTTAATCAATTATTTATATTCAAGTGTTAAAAATAGTGTACGAAAGATTCAACATGGATTATCAAGAAAGTTTAGTAAAACACGGTTTATTTTCTTGCGCTATTTTCTTAACAATAATTTAGCTATCTCATAGTTCTCTCAACAATATTGCTGATAACAAAAGAGTTTCCCAACAATCTTGTTTCATTTTGATGTTAAAAAACTTAATGCATGTTAAAGATAATTTTCTTAAATTAGTTGCAATTTCCAAATAATGCTATAAATAATAAAGCTAAATACATTTCATTCTCTTCAATGCGTTTAATAACAATTGAGGACATCATCCGAATAAGGACATATACAGCAAAATGTACTTCTGATATAAACTAATTTCAATGCTTGAAAGCTCCCAGGTTCATCATATTTGCGTCGAAAAAGTTTTTCATTACTGTTAAATAGTTTCGAGGATATTTAAAACAAAATTATTGAAACATAACAGAAAATAGTATATTCTGCTATTAAAGGTAAAAGTAAAGGTATCCCCGTGACATGCCATGAAGGCACTTGGGGGGCATGGAGGTAGAGCCCCATGCTTTCCATGACCTCGGCACTACTGGGTGTTCATTTCAAAGTGTGTCATGACGTCACTGTTGTTGGGTCACCGAATTGAAGCGAGTTTCAGCTTATATGTTAGAGAAGTTGCCTATTATTTAAGGCGTTCTTCAATCTGAACTTGAGAACGTGTACGGTATAACTTGAACGTCGTAGCAACAGATGGCGGTCTGTACGGTCTGTGTGCTACCATAACCTCTTTCGAACTGTGTTTTGCGCCGGCAAGTCGTACGCAGGGTATTTGTTATCATCGGTTGCGTACGGTAATATTCCACAACACAAATCAAATGCTCCGTGTCCATGTTGACCGTCGAAGTTAATGTCAACAAATACGTAAGTAATCGTCTTAACCCTCTCCCCATATTCCGACAGTACGTACTTCCAAACAGTTCACATTCCTGCCACTACCGGCGTTACCGTACGTATCGGTACGTACTCTTCAGAATGAACGCCGTACTTGCTAGGCAACTTCTCTGCCTCATCGGTTATACACCTCTGCGGAAGTGTAGCAAGATTGAATTCTCTAGGCTCATCGGCTAGCCACTTGACGGCATACAGCGAGCCATGACACATTTTGAATTGAACACCCAGTAGAATGAGGTGGTGTGGTCGGCACCACGCTCTGACCGCCTTTTACCCTCGGGAAAGACCCGGCACTCAATTTTATAGGAGGTTGAGTGAACTTCGGGGCCGTTCTGAAAGTTTGGCAACGAGAAAAAATCCTGTCACCACCTGGGATTGAACCCCGGACCTTCCAGTCTGCAGCCAGCTGCTCTACCAACTGAGCTACCCGGCTATTAGTAAATAAATATAATATGGTACTCTGTTCACGAAAACATAATCGGTAAATATTTTATAGCTGTTTGTTCCATATCAAGGATGTTACAGATGAGTTAATGTCCTTCATTTTTCCAGTTTCAAAACAACTGTGACATTTCTAAGTCAAAATATTCACTTGAACTGTAAGATTAAATGTTATTAACCCAATGTATACTGAAAATAAATGGTAGAAAGAATATAGTACAGAGTAAAACGTTCCTTGATCCTGGAGCTCTGAAATTATCAGTGCAGAGGGTTGAAGAATGCTGGGTTTGCAATGAAAAACATGCTCTTCGGCAGAACACTATGAATGAATGAATGAATTAATGAAACAACAATAGTTCCTTGAAATAGTAATATACGTTACAAGAGCGGTATGTTGGCGTTTTCATGTTCGAGGAAAAGATTGAAAAAGCGAAAGGTAGTTGAGCTTTTTTTAATTTCCGAGAACATGAAAACAAACATACCGCTCGTGTATCGTACATTATTTTGTGCGAAGATCGTTTATTACATACCTGAAAGACGAATTTCTAATTAGTTGCAATGAAATCTCCATCTTGGTTTCTGTTTAATGACGGAAACCTCGGAAAACCAAAAGATCTTTCTTCAACTTTGTTGCTATAAAATGTTTTCTGTGTTTACTATACTCCAGCAGGCTGTAATATACGTCTGTCTTTCCCCTCCCCCCCCCCCCGTCTATAAATGCGAACTTAAAACAAACGGTAAGGTTATGTAATGATTTATTTTTCATTTTAATATTTTAACAATATTATTTATATAACATATTGCAGTAATAACATCGGCATCTGGAATCTTGTTGATTTTTTCACGGCTTCCTTAATGTTACTTGTATCAGGAATGCAATAAGTTTCGTGGAGTAGTAGACTTTACTTAATTTTTGCAAATATTTAAAAACAATAATTAACATTGCAATTTAGGTGAAATTGCAGTGGTAAGTTTCCAATTTATAATTATTACTATGTTAAACGTCTCTAAAAATAATATGTTAAAAGCCTAAAGCAGTAAAATGAATGTCGCGCTTAAGCGGTAAGAAGAGGGAAAATGTTATGTGTGTTACGTTGGGAATACTGAATGTGGTATTTCACACTTACCGCGTATTGGTTCTGTGCGGAAAAGAAGTAAATACGCACGATTTCGCGCAAAACATATATTAACATCTGATCTCTGTATGAATAAGTGCTGCAAATTTTAGAAAAGAAGACAATACCTAGACTATTATCCAGCCAAGACCACTTAGAATCAGTGCCCTTAAAGCTTGTAAAATATTTTCGTTTTGAAAATAAAATATCAGAATATTTAATTTTAGAGCCTCATCTATGTCTTACACTACAATAATAAACAAATACTGTACTTCCGAAAAAAAAAATCATTGGAATTACCAGTTTGCCCAGAATGGCTGTACAGTGGTTGACGCTGAACAACTCGTGTATTAATTTCTAAATGGCGACGGAAGCCCTTTATCATCGGTGCAATTAACATGACTAGAAAAAATTGAAGTTGGGTTCTGGAGCAATTACTTGCAAGAAACAGTCCGCTATAAATTAAAAGCGAGTGTTGAGATTTCTAATATCCAAAGAACAACCGGCAGTGAAATACGAGTGCTATCATATCAGAAACCACTATGCAAATGCTGGGTGCAATCGATTGGCCTCCGCGCCGCTACCCCTCCGATTTATTGCACACATTAACAGTTTGGAGGCCTCTTAAGGGGCTTGATTAATGGAATTTAATAAAGGAAACCTACATATGCACAGAGATAAAAGATGACCGTCAGACTCAAAACAAGATCCAACGGAACGATAAAAGAAATTTATACCTGATGATTTTTTCTTTCCTTTTGTTATTTCGTATCAAGTTACAAACTAGAGAATCCCTTCGCCAGTCCGATGTTCCCACATGCTTCGGACGCACGCAGTTGTGTGCACTGACTCTCTTCGTTCGTGTGCAAAACTTACATAATTTCATCAATATCATCACTTTTAATATTTATGTGTAGGAGGCTTGAAAATGTGGTCAGTGAATAACTTTATACAGGCACTAGACACACCCCTCAATGCATTCAAAATAGGCTTACTAATACTTACTTACTTACAAATGGCTTTTAAGGAACCCACAGGTTCATTGCCGCCCTCACATAAGCCCGCCATCGGTCCCTATCCTGTGCAAGATTAATCCAGTCTCTATCATGATATCCCACCTCCCCCAAATCCATTTTAATATTATCTTCCCATCTACGTCTCGGCCTCCCCAAAGGTCTATTTCCCTCCGGCCTCCCAGCTAACACTCTATAAGCATTTCTGGATTCTCCCATACGTGCTACATGCCCTGCCCATCTCAAACGTCTGGATTTAATGTTCCTAATTATGTCAGGTGAAGAATACAATGCATGCAGTTCTGCGTTGTGTAATTTTCTCCATTCTTCTGTAACTTCATCCCTCTTAGCCCCAAATATTTTCCTAGGAACCTTATTCTCAAACACCCTTAATCTCTCTTCCTCTCTCAAAGTGAGAGTCCAAGTTTCACAACCATACAGAACAACCGGTAATATAACAGTTTTATAAATTCTAACTTTAAGATATTTTGACAGCAGACTAGAAGATAAAAGCTTCTCAACCGAATAATGACACGCATTTCCCATATTTATTCTGCGTTTAATTTCCTCCCGAGTATCATTTATATTTGTTACTGTTGCTCCAAGATATTTGAATCTTTCCACCTCTTCGAAAGATAAATCTCCAATTTTTATATTTCCATTTCGTACAATATTCTAGTCACGAGACATAATCATACACTTCGTCTTTTCGGGTTTACTTCCAAACCTATCGCTTTACTTGCTTCAAGTAAAATTTCCGTGTTTTTCCTAATCGTTTGTGGATTTTCTCCTAACATATTCACGTCATCCGCATAGACAAGCAGCTGATGTAACCCGTTCAATTCCAAACCCTCTCTGTTATCCTGGACTTTCCTAATGGCATATTCTAGAGCAAAGTTAAAAAGTAAAGGTGATAGTGCATCTCCTTGCTTTAGCCCGCAGTGAATTGGAGAAACATCACCACGGCATGGCGCGTCCTCAGGTTGCGGATATAGAAGACGGCCTCCAGAAATGAAGGGTAGCTGCAAATATACTGAATAAGCAGTCGTGAAGAGCCGATAAGAGGTGGTCCTCCAGCTTGGGGGTTGGGCGAAGATCTAACAACCCATTATCGTAAAAAACAGCTTTGTTACGAAATCTTACAATAAGCCTCGGAATGGGACTGATTCTCTGATGTAATTTTATAATTAAAAAAAATATTGTACAAAGCAAATATGAAATCCACAACATATGTTAGCTTCAGTATACTAGCTAATTAAAGAAATGATACTTTTGAATAGTTAATTCTTTATCTGTAATATTCCTTTACCCT
The DNA here is from genome assembly GCF_040183065.1 of Periplaneta americana. Classification (NCBI taxonomy): domain Eukaryota; kingdom Metazoa; phylum Arthropoda; class Insecta; order Blattodea; family Blattidae; genus Periplaneta; species Periplaneta americana. Next base: position 6,422,220 of record NC_091123.1, read on the forward strand.
TAATACTAAAGAAAAAATGTATTTTACAAATAACTTCAAATTAATGTAACTCTGAAAATATTGAAAATAAGACCCATGTTTATATGACACTTTTTACTCAAAATGTCTTCGAAAATATGCTCCGTAAGTGGTGGCAACTCCTCTTGAATCACCCTGTGTTGCTGCCTTCAAATTGCACAGTTTTACCACTATCACATTACACAGGGACATCATTTTATTTTTACTAACATTTTTAATATCAACCTGGCTATATCTTTGGATTAAAGATCTAGAACCGGAAACACCGCTTGCTCCCCCTTCCAAGACTGGAGTTCGATGATACTGGTGTAAAATACAAACAAATCACTTTACTAGGTATAGGAGGGAAGAAAAGTAGTTCATCCATTTATGTAAACTAGGAAATATCGCAATTTTGAGTTCGATAATTTTCATTAGGTTTTTATTTAACCAAAATACAGTACTGTATTAACACTTAGTGTTTTTGCTCACGAATTGAGCTATCCATTCGGACGTATTAATTATGCAGTGTATATTATACTGTCTACAGCACATTAGTGTACAATATAGAGAATGAAGTTACATTGCAAAATAATAATAATATGAATATTTAAACACATTTTAGAAAATGGTGGCCGTTCATTTAGATACAGGCTTCAGTTCTTTTGTGCATATTATCGCACTATAGACTATTGTACCTAATTCCAATTATCAGTTTCGTCCTTCGTACTAGTAACTCATGTTGAAATAATTCTCTACCTACTCTATAAAAGAGTACCTTACGTACTGTAAATTCAATCTTCACTTCTTCCCGATCCGAAAAGATAAAATTACTTAGACATACTATCTACTGTCCGATGTCGCAGGGTCTTAGAAAGGCGGGGGGGGGATCACGTGACAGTTAATTACTTAACGAGGCCCTTTTACTCAAGTTATTTTAAACAGTTGTATAATATTACGTAGACGTCCAATTCCTAACAGAAATTAATGTTTTCAGAAAATAGCTAAGACAGCCCAGCTACTAGACTTTACGGAGGGGCGAACAGAAGCAGGTGGGGGGGGGGAAATCAGGATGCGACGTAGGCAAACGGACGACAGTATACCTGTGCGAAAATATGATTCAATATTGAAAGCTCTTTCGTTACTGGAAAACGCGAACATATTTCTGGAACGTACTATACCCAGTAACTCAGTACTGTTTACTATGTATGTATTTATTTATACTGCAAGTGGGCAAGCACCCGGTGGCAGTGGTATATACAATATTAACAATTCACAATAAAATGATAAGCAATACACAATAAAATTTACAATACATAATACAATTTACAACACATATACAATTTTATACACAATACATTAAGAATACACAAAACAATTTAACACAATAATAATAAAACATAAAATAAAACACCTAATTTTACAACACAACCTACATGATTATGTATAGGTCCTACATAAGTTTCAATAGTCTTTCACTTTACTCTCATCTCATTCCCTGTAGTGGCACTATGACGCATTTCACTGACACTTTAGCACACATTTCACTGACACTCTATAACACATTTCACTAACACTATAGAACACATTTCATTGACGCTATAAATTATCACTGATCGGAACTATTCACTGCACTGTAAAACCATAACTTCACTGACTCACCTCGCTTCACTGATACAACAGTTCAAATAAGTCAAATAATTACACCCTTATGCATACTTATAAACAGAACTACATTTAAACTAAACATTTCTAGTCTAAGGCTAGTTTTAAATAATTTACAATTCAAACCAAGGAAGTAAACTCGTCAGGCTAGATAAATACATGTCACCTTAAAAAATTAAATGTTGAATGTCACCTTAATTTTAATTTGCACTTTATACACAACTTTTTAAATTTTTCTTGAATCTCCTTAAGGAAGGACAGCCCTCAAAGACCGCTGCAGGTAGGTCATTCCAATCATTTATAGTTCTATTTAAAAATGAGAATTTACCTACATCCGTTTTCTGTTTCCTACATTTGATTTTAAAATCATGATCGTTCCTACCATAGTACGTTGGCTTTTACCATAGTACGTTGGCTTTTTATGCGATCTTGGTTCTGTGTGGAGGATAGTTGGAACTTCATTAGTAGAAGGGTTGGGAGTGAAGTACATTCAAAAGCTCAGGTACAATAAAAATTGAAGTAAAAATAAAATGATGTCCCTGTATATACAGTACATGCTACAGCATATTTCACTGAACAAAAAATTCTAGTTATATTTTGTTCTGATTCTTACAATTGTTCAAGAAACAAAGCAAAATCACAAGTCTTATGATCTCAACACAAGTTGCAAGACAACCGAAAAGAAGCTTCTTTGCACTTTAGACAATGAGGAAGAAATAAGGTTTTAATTTGTACAGAGGAATCCATTCGGTTTAATGCCATTCTCATACACAAGCCATAAACATCAAGTACCGTTAAATACAGCACAAGAAGCAGTTCGCGAGATACTTCAAGGAAAGGTGGTGGCCACGGGGGAAATTTGGACTCAGTTGAAAGTGGGGTGCGAGTGTGAGGTGTGAACGAAGCAGTCGATAAGGGTGTGTTGGCAATATTACTCCTGCGGGATCCATGCAATACAGGCTTCTGTCTGTACTGGCTGAGTTACTAAGTTTCTACTTTATTCCTTGTACTTCAAATGTGATGTAATTTTTAGTTGCATTCAGGAGTTAATTTCTACATACTGTTTGCATTAGTTCCTTCTCTGGACACTCTTGAATAAAGTGGTACTTGAACAAACCATGTACCCTAATTAAGAAACAGAAAGTGAATTTAAAAGTAAAACATAGGAATATAGTGCATTTTTCCCTTTATTAATAGCTACAGGGTAAATTAGATATAGTTTGTAATCTTAATACACTGTTGGAATTGCTGATAAACATACTTACTTAAAAATGGCTTTTAAGGAACCCGAAAGTTCATTGCCGCCCTCACATAAGCCCGCCATCGGTCCCTATCCTGTGCAAGATTAATCCACTCTCTATCATCATATCCCATCTCCCTCAAATCCATTTTATATTATCCTCCCATCTACGTCTCGGCCTCCCAAAGGTCTTTTTCCCTCCGGCCTCCCAGCTAACACTCTATATGCATTTCTGGATTCGCCCATACGTGCTACATACCCTGCCCATCTCAAACGTCTGGATTTAATTATGTCAGGTGAAGAATACAATGCGTGCAGTTCTGCGTTGTGTAACTTTCTCCATTCTCCTGTAACTTCATCCCTCTTAGCCCCAAATATTTTCCCAAGAACCTTATTCTCAAACACCCTTAACCTCTGTTCCTCTCTCAAAGTGAGAGTCCAAGTTTCACAGCCATAAAGAACAACCGGTAATATAACTGTTTTATAAATTCTAACATTCAGATTTTTTGACAGCAGACTAGATGACAAAAGCTTCTCAACCGAATAATAACAGGCATTTCCCATATTTATTCTGCATTTAATTTCCTCCCGAGTGTCATTTATATTTGTTACTGTTGCTCCAAGATATTTGAATTTTTCCACCTCTTCGAAGGATAAATCTCCAATTTTTATATTTCCATTTCGTACAATATTCTGGTGACGAGACATAATCATATACTTTGTCTTTTCGGGATTTACTTCCAACTAACGTAAAAACACTCAGGAATTAGAGAGGTAACAGACGCTGTGATTTTGTTAATAATAACAACAAATTCAGTAACGTCTTGAATAAAGAGGTACTTGAACAAACCATGTATCTACCCTAATTAAGAAAGTGAGAGTCAATTTAAAAATAAAACATAAAAGTATAATGCAATTTTCCCTTTATTAATAGCTACAGAGTGAATTAGATATCGTTTGTTCTCTTCATGCACGGTTCGAATAGCTGATAAACATAACTAACGTAAAAATTCGGGAATTAGAGAGGTAAGTACCTGACGCTGTGATTTTCTTAATAATAATTTAAAAAATAATTAACGTGAATGATTGATAAAGTTGAGGGACAGTAGGAAAGAATTTTTACAAAAAAGAATGGTCAAAATATCATTTTCGGTTTTTGTTACGAAAATAATCCTTGGGAACTTAAGAAGTTGGCAGTAAGCAGTTTTTGCTTTTTTTAAACTTCAGGAGTGATTTTTATACAGACCTGCTCCATATGTCAGTATTGGATCTCTTTTCACAAATTTGCCTTTGTCTCGAAACTACATTTTTTATGCTCAAAATGCTCCACGCGCATACAGTTTCCACCAAACTCAATGAAAATATTCGTACGTATCTATACATATACTGTACTACCTGAAAAGTAAGGCTAATAATTATTTTAACCCTTAAATTGGCATAACTTAATTTCACACACTAGTTTATTACACCGTGTCGGACCGTAAAGAAAACAACTATCGCAATGTCCATATTTCATATGTTATACAATGTTATAGTATTGTGAAATTTTGGTTAACTTTAATTTTCCTACCAATTTTTTTTCTATTGTTCTACTAAAATTATAGCATACTAGTGGCTTGTGCAGCAAATGCTGTTGCAAACTAAGTTCGTTAGACGTTCAAATAAATATTTTTCAGATTTATTTTCAATGAAGAATACTTGTCATATTGATAGTTATTTGCTTCCATAATAATGAAACATACTCCCTCTGAATGGATTTTTTTAGGCCAAATACTTTTTCTTGAACCTATCCAACTTCAGTTTTTGAGTTTCAACGCGAAAACGCAAGTATCAATGTCAGGATGATAGCAGTAGCTATTTAAGGTCATTGTGGATTGTAGGCAAAAGTTAAAAAAATGTCAGGTTTGCTAAGCTTTCGAACAATAGCATTTTCGTATAGCTGCTGCATGTAGAACTTGAAATGTAGAGCGTAAAATCATTTTATCCTACTAAGAGATCTTGCTGAAATGATCTGGAGACTACAAAATTTTCTAGGCCTCTTATTTTATTAGTAAGTAATACCTCTTTATCTTTCCTTAGGGACTGTAATGTTTGCGCTCTCTCGAGCCAGTACTGAAGACAATGACATATATCAATATCTACACTACACCGCCATTAAGTATATGAAAAAGACCCAACCCCACCGGTTTAATAAGTATAAAAATATTTGATTTTTAATAACAATATTATTATCTTAAGTTTTGTAGTTATATATAGCAGTCACTCAGTAAATTATAGAAATGTATATCTAAATTAAGATATTCTCTACATTTACTTACATAGCTTCAAAACGTTTCACTTTCATATCATCAATATAGCATTAATATGTATAATTAATGAAAAATAGTCACATCATGATATTAACGATAATAATAATATTTAATTTATAATGGTAATAATGTCGTCAAACCACCTCAAGTTTCGTAGATTTGAATATCCAATACACAGATGTACTCAGAAAATTATACACTGCAGAATCAGTTTTTAATAACAAATTGAATTGAGCTCTAAATATGTCGGCAATCCTGCAGGTCATGGCCTTCGTGTAATAGCCTATTGTTTATTGTAGTGTGTGTTTTGTTCTGAAATTCAATCAAGTTGGCCGTGATTCAATAAAATTAGTTCTCAAAACTGACAACAGATGGATTTTGGAAAATATAAAAATTATGTAGGAAAATTGGCATTTCACTGAAAACTACTACTTTTCCGAAAAACTTTGGATGCCAGGCATGAAAATGAGGGGTCACTGATTAAAATCCGTTCAGCCGTTTTCACGTAATTTCCATTACCAGTTCAAATTATATATATATATATATATATATAGCCTATTAATCTGTTGTATCCCCTAGGATACTTTGTGAATTTAAGGGTTAAGTACACGTGTTCCTAAATGATTATTGTGATTTCAGGTGGCTGGTATGACTTTACAAACGGAAGTGGATGTGTATTCCCTACATGTAATGACAGAAGAGCTGTGAAAGATTCTCATTTTTGTTGCGCCACAGTACCACATTTACAAAATGGCGACTCCCGTGCATTAATATTTTTCTATATTGCAATTTGCAAAGTGCTGTTCTGTAGATTCTGTACAGCAAGCTTTCCGTCGAAATTTAGAATTGTTCTACCATCCGATAACATTCGTCGATGTTATTGGCCGTTTGAAACGATTGGATGTATCTGTAAAGGAAAGAGCTCAGGACATTCACGTGTACCCAACGAAAGAGCCGAGAATGACAGAGTAGCTTTCGTACGTAGTCCATTGTTCCCCGACCATACACCATGTGATTTCTTTCTGTGGGGTATGTGAACGTCCATGTGTACCTGCCACCTCTACCTTCCGACCTGGCAGAGTTGAGGAGAAGGTTGTCTATCACTCCATAAATGCTATCGGCTGGATGTCTGCAGTGTGACGAATGGTGTTCACATTGAAGGTACTGTATGAAAACTCGATAGTTCCTCTTTATTACCATGTAAGGTTTCTTCTTATACAGAGTGATTCACGAGGATTTACCGTCTCTTATCATTTCCGACGACATTCTGAGTAAAAAAAATGTCATATAAATATTTGTCCTAATCTCAATATTTTCAGAGTTAAACTAATTTGAAGTTGTTTGTAAAATACCATTATTCCTGAGTTTTAAGGGTAAAAGAATATTGTAGATAAAGAATGAACTCTTAAAGTGTATCATTTCTTTTATTAGCTGGTATTCTGAAGATAAAAATGTGTTGTAAATTCATAATTGCTTCGTACAGAATTTTTTTATCGATTTTTAACCCTTAAATTGGCAAAACTTCATTTCTCACATTAGTTTATTAAACCGTGTCGGACTGTAAAGAAAACAACTATCGCAATGTCCATACAATGTAATATTATAGTATTGTGAAATTTTAATTTTCCTACCATTTTTTTTCTATTGTTCTATTATAATTATAGCATATAGCCTATTAACCTGATGTATCCTATAGGATACATTGCCAATTTAAGGGTTAACTACAAAATTACATTTTCTTATGCATTTATCACAACAATTAGTTACAATTCACGTCACTCTTCTAAATTATTTAAGACTGTACATTAGGATGCAGAATTAAAGTGTAAAGAATCAAGTTTCCTAAAGTCGTATGATTTGTAACAATTTTTGTGATAAGTGCGTAAGAATGATGTCATTTTTAGTTAAAAATTGAAAAACAAAATCTGTACAAAGCAATTAACAACATATTTTTTGCTTCAGAACACTAGCCAATTAAAGAAATGATACTTCTGAATTGTTCATTCTCTATTTGTAATATTTTTTTTACCCTAAAAACAAAAAAAGGTAATTTACAAACAATTTCAAATTAGTGTAACTCTGAAAATAGTGAGATTAGGACAAATGTATATATGACATTTTTTCCTCAGAATGTCTTCTGAAAAAAAGCTCCATAAGTGACGGTAAATCCTCGTGAATTACCCTGCATAGATCAAGTCAGAGGAATTAAAAACTTTGAAACCCCGATAACCATTTAAGGACACGATGTACTTTGAAATTTTGGATCTAAAAATTTTTAATAAAAATATGAAAAAATAAATGTCTGATTTTCAAAAATTTATTATATACCCAAACTAAATTAGATATCGCGAATTTCTCAAAATTAAAATATTTCCCGTGAATCTGGGTGTATAAATTCACATGGAATATTTTGATAACATTACTAATTTTCATAATTAAAATAAAATTAACTTCGAAACTAACACTACGAATGAGCTGAAAATTTGCATACATGTTGTTCTTAATGCGTGTAGGAAAGGGTTAAAAATGAAATAAATAAGATTAAAATTGTAAAAAATGTCAAAACTTAATCGTATTGCCCGTTAAAAAAAGAAGCAAACGAAAACTTCCCTGTGTGGGTTTACCGTTAGACGAACTTTCGAAATATATCTTTATGAGACAGAAATAGATTACGAGTTGCCTGGGTTGAATAATTATTTTGGAGCCAGGATTAGATTCGCGGCTGTGGAAGTTCATAACAGAGCTATCAAACTCGCGTTCCGAATAAACATGCCATAAACAGCAGATTTAAAGCATAGTGTAAAACAGTTAAGCATATTATATGATGATATCACTATAATGGAACGTATATAAAAAGCTAATGTTACCGAGCAAGCCATAACCGCAGACATTTCGGCTGATTAATGAAACAAATGAATGTAACACATGCCACACACAGATAAACATTTCCAGCATTTCCCAGATGTTCGTGATAAAATATCGCCCATAACAGCAATATATGCACTTCATTTCGTGATATCATTTCTCCGCCAGTGTTTTAATCAAGATATGAAGTATTAGTATACATCAAATTATTTTAAATGCGTAGGATAACTTATGCTACATTTCTGGAAGAAATAGACAGGAGTAGAAAAAAAAAAGAAAGTCATTTTAAGTTTCATCAAGGATTGGATGCGTTCATAATGCGATTTAACCAGTGCTGGCAACATATTAAAAAGAAAATAAAACTAACCACATGCAGTCTTCGAATGGGGCTACAATACACCACCCCTAATACCATTTCTGACACTAACGTTGCAGTAAGACAGTTAACTCAGTAACTAACGATTCATAACACTTAAAAAAGACTTTACGCTCGACTATGCCGAAATGTAGGTAAGTAAGTAATTATACACCTGGTAGCAGCCATTTAATGGACCTCATTAAAGTACACCTATTCATTAAAGTTCAGGTGTTCCACCAATCAGAAAACACCATTGTAGCAATATGAAAGAGCAAGTATCGATTATTCTCGGATATGCAATCGAAAGACAATTAGCGAAACGTCACGGAGGCTGGAAATCCAATACTGTCGCAGAAGGTTATGTTCTGTTACTATAATAATTAGCGTTAATTGTAAATAATATTCAAATAAATTCAATTTGTCATCTCGTTTTTCAATGTCTAAATCAATTTCAAGGTTATAACAAGATTAATATTCAATTTACTCTCTAGATTATATCAATGAAATTTGTTCCTCGGAAAAAAATCAATACTTTCGTGTCTGCGCACATCTCACAATTTACGAGATATTGCACAAGGTCAGTTCCGCTCCCCAGTCAGATAAGAATAACATGAATACTTATGAATAATTTCAAGTTAGAAATATGGCCGAGCATAAAAAGTCGTATGAAACTCGCGTATAATGGTAATTAAGACGCTCATATGAAAATTATGAAACGAGCGCAAGCGAGTTTCATAAACATACTCGCGTCTTAATTACTACCATTATAGGCTCGTTGCATAATGTACTATTAAGATGCTACTCTGCGTACAATATGATTTTCCGCACCGAGTACGGGCATCACTTCCGGTAGAATTTCACATTCTTACTTTAATAACTAGGGTACGAATTTTTAGGTCGTCAAAATGTAATTTTAGGTGATGAAAGAGTAATGGAACGGAGAAAAATTCTCTCCGGCACCGGGATTTGAACCCGGGTTTTCAGCTCTACGTGCTGATGCTTTATCCACTAAGCTGAAAACCCGGGTTCAAATCCCGGTGCCGGAGAGAATTTTTCTCCGTTCCATTACTCTTTCATCATATGATGACGCAGAATATCTGCATGGAAATGTCATCTGTACTTCGGTACATTAAAATAATATATATGTAATTTTAGGTGCCTAAAATAGTCTTTAAAAGTGCAGGAAATAGTCTCTAAAGAATTGAAAATATGTTCTAACAAAAAATAGTGTTTTCTTTAAAAACAAGTTCCAAATCATCAGGATTTCACTTCTATAATTTAATAATTTTAAATGCTTATACACCGTTAAAACCACTACTACTAAAAGTAAAAGAACAACAAATATCTAAATATTTAGCCCTATAGGGTAAAGGTTGGTGATATTGTGATACTAGTAATATTGTGATAGTTCTTTTTGAGAAGAGGAGGACCGGTTTTGTGCAGAAACTTGTCCACGAGAATTCCCTTAATACGGTGACGAAAAAAAAATCTTCCTCCCGCTCAATAAAATTGTAATAAATTCTCAAAAAGCACTCTCATAATATTATTAGTATCACAATCTTACCAAACCATTATTCTATATAAACTAAACAATTACGTGTGAAAAATAAATTTTAGACAAATTCAATACACAAACAAGTCAAATATAATCAATTTTTACCAAGCTTTGTCCGTTAATGTACGTAATTAGCTTCACAATAAATTACTAATAGTTTTTATTCTAAATTTTCAACTAAAAAGCAATGCCGTCTGTCACTCAACATAAATTTGTATGCTGAAAATGAACGCTCCACATCCACTGAAGTAACAGGAGGGTATTTCAATTTTGACACTAGTTGGACAGTTGGACACTCTCCATCAATCCTAAACAGATGGAAAAACTATTTTGCGCAACTACTAAATGTACATAGGCCAAATAGAAATGATCGGGACGATATTGAAATACAAACTGCTGAGCCATTTATACCCGAACCCACGCTTTCAGAAGTCGAAATTGCGATAGAAAATCTGAAAAAGTACAAGTTTCCAGGTATCGATCAAATTCCAGCAGAATTAATACAAGAGGGTGGAAGTGCATTATATAGCGAAATTTATAAACTTGTACTTCCTATTTGGGAAAAGGAAATTGTACCAGAACAATGGAAGGAGTCCATAATTGTACCTATTTTTAAAAAAGGGGACAAAACCAACTGTGGTAACTTTCGAGGAATATCACTTTTGTTGACGTCGTACAAAATTTTGTCCAATATTCTTTTGAGGAGATTAACTCCGTACGTAGATGAAATTATTGGGGATCATCAGTGCGGTTTTCGGCGTAATAGATCGACTATTGATCAGGATTTTTTGTATTCGGCAAATAATGGAGAAAAAATGGGAGTATAAGGGTACAGTACATCAGTTATTCATAGATTTCAAAAAGGCATATGACTCGGTTAAGAGGGAAGTATTATATGATATTCTTATTGAATTTGGTATTCCCAAGAAACTAGTTCGATTAATTAAAATGTGTCTCAGTGAAACATACAGCAGAGTCCGTATAGGTCAGTTTCTATCTGATCCTTTTCCAATTCACTGCGGGCTAAAGCAGGGAGATGCACTATCACCTTTACTTTTTAACTTCGCTTTAGAATATGCCATTAGGAAAGTTCAGGATAACAGGCAGGGTTTGGAGTTGAACGGGCTACATCAGCTTCTTGTCTATGCGGATGACGTGAATATGTTAGGAGAAAATACACAAACGGTTAGGGAAAACACGGAAATTTTACTTGAAGCAAGTAAAGCGATCGGTTTGGAAGTAAATCCCGAAAAGACAAAGTATATGATTATGTCTCGTGACGGGAATATTGTACGAAATGGAAATATAAATATTGGAGATTTATCCTTCGAAGAGGTGGAAAAATTCAAATATCTTGGAGCAACAGTAACAAATATAAATGACACTCTGGAGGTAATTAAACGCAGAATAAATATGGGAAATGCCTGTTTTTATTCGGTTGAGAAGCTCTTATCATCCAGTCTGCTGTCCAAAAATCTGAAAGTTAGAATTTATAAAACAGTTATATTACTGGTTCTTCTATATGGCTGTGAAACTTGGACTCTCACTCTGAGAGAGGAACATAGGTTAAGGGTGTCTGAGAATAAGGTGCTTAGGAAAATATTTGGGGCTAAGCGGGATGAAGTTACAGGAGAATGGAGATAGTTACACAACACAGAACTGCACGCATTGTATTCTTCACCTGACATAATTAGGAACTTGAAATCCAGACGTTTGAGATGGGCAGGGCGTGTAGCACGTATGGGCGAATCCAGAAATGCATATAGAGTGTTAGTTGGGAGACCGGAGGGAAAAAGACCTTTAGGGAGGCCGAGACGTAGATGGGAGGATAATATTAAAATGGATTTGAGGGAGGTGGGGTATGATGATAGAGACTGGCTTAATCTTGCACAGGATAGGGACCGATGGCGGGCTTATGTGAGGGCGGCAATGAACCTTCGGGTTCCTTAAAAGCCATTTGTAAGTAAGTAAGTAAGTAAGTTGGACAGGAATGTTACATGTAAATCCGTGTTCTTCCTTGCTAGGATATCTGAAGCAGCACGCAGGTCCTTTAGTCCTACATTTCTCTACAGAACTTGTTCCAGTTTATCCCGTACTTTATTTCCAACAGAATCAGGAATACATTTCGAATTTAAAATACAAATTTTCGAAATAAGAATGTTTTTTTTTACCTATTAGAGATAAAACATACTTAATAGGTCAAAATAGGCTTTGTCGTCAAAATAGGCATTTTTAGGTGCTATTAAAATACCAATTTTAGGCATAGTTTTGTATGAAACGTGTACCGGTACTTGTAAGTTTTTATGGACTTATCTTTTAAGGATTAAAATACGTTTTTACCTAAAGTCCAAAGTCTATGCCCTAAAAATGTACTAAATATGCATGCAAGTATGCCTTTATAAACTTAAAATATGCCAATAAATATGCACTAATAAAATTGTATATTTTTGATATCACCAATAAATTAATAATAATAATAATAATAATAATAATAATAATAATAATAATAATAATAATAATAATAATAATATTGAACAACAAGAATTTTGCTCCGACTTAAAACAATGTGTCCCTTATGGTTTGATGTGCGCTGAATCCGAAAATGCATCTCTCTTCTTCGTATCACGTAAGGTTTTTAAGATATACTATGATTTCACTTTTCGATAAGCGCTCCCCCAGGGGACAACTGGCGCGGGTTGGGGTATAAACCAAAACAAAAGCTATGAATTTTATGAGTTTATTACTTATTTCCGGTTTCTTATGGTTGTTGGCATGTTATTTTGTATTTCTAATAAATAAACAGATATTGGTCCTTTCTATTAAGTAAATTTCGTAACAGTTCAAAGTTAGATCTATGCAATGAACAAACAAGGGTGTGGTTTTCAGTATTTAAAGGAAGAGTTTACCAGTTTGAGTGAAGGAAAATTAAAAGAGGGCATTTTCATCGATTCACAAATTCACAAAGTTATGGTTGACCCTTTGTTTGAGGAAAAACTTTCCGTTACAGAAAGAATGGCATGGCGCGTTTTCAAAGACGTTTGCTCAAATTTCCTTGGAAATTCTAGGGCAGAGAACTACATAGAACTTGTTGTGGAAACGATGTTAAGTGCATATAACAAAATGGAGTGTAATATGTCCCTCAAAATACACTTTTTATATACTTATTTGGATATCTTTCCTCCTAACTTTGGAGCGGTAAGCGACGAGCATGGGGAAAGAGTTCATCAAGAAATATCTGAAATGGAAAGGCGATATAAAGGAAGATCATCATCCAGCATGCTAGCAGACTATTGTTGGTTCCTTGTAAAAGACAGTCCCGGGTCTAGTTATAAACAGAAGTCATCCAGAAAATCACTTTAAATGTAAGTTTAAATTCCGAGATTTTTCTCATTATGTGCATGAAATATTTTTATTGTTGTTGTGTTTTAAACTATGTAACATCATTTTTGTATCCAATACATATTTTTCAAGTATTATGAGGAATTTTGGATGCGTAGTGTGTTGTAATTTTATCAGTGGCAGTGAAAAATAAGAAAACAAACAAGTTTTGTCATAAAAAAATTCAATTCATTTTCCCCGGAAAACGGTATGTGATGGGGCAATTTGGATTTAAAATTCAGATTCAGGAAATACATATTAGTAGTATTCACCTATTTTTATTTCGGAGCAAGACAAAAAGTAAAAATTTGTTGTTCGGTGTAATAATAATAATGATGATGATGATGATGATGATGATGATTATGATAATAATAATAATAATAATAATAATAATAATAATAATGTGACCATTTTGTATGTGGAACGTAAACAGTGGCGCTGTGCACTGTGTCCCTGATGTATGACAGTGGCACAATGTCCAACACACTATGTGCAGAGGTGCACTCATTACGAGTGACCAAGTGGCCGGGACAGAATGAGCGCCGTCTTAAGACACTAAGTGATTATTTACGCATATCATATTATAGCGATGTACCGAAGTACATATATTTGCATGCAGGAATTCCCCGTTATATGATGGATCAGTGGAGCGGAGGAAAATTCTTTCCGGCACCGAGATTCGAACCCGGGTTTTCAGCTCTACGTGCTGACACTCTACCCACTAAGCCACATCGGATTCCAATTCCGAAACCGGATTGAATCCTCTCAGTTTAAGCTCTTCTATCCACTAATTTTGGCTTACTGAATAGAGCATCAGCACGTAGAGCTGAAAACCCGGGTTCAAATCCCGGTGCCAGAGAGAATTTTCTCCGCCCCACCGATCCTTCATCATGTGATTTGTAACAACTGTTGTGATAAATGCACAAGAAAATGTAATTTTGTAGTTAAAAATCGAAAATGATTCTGTACGAAGCAACTATGGAATTCACAACACATGTAGCACGTATGGGCGAATCCAGAAATGCATATAGAGTGTTAGTTGGGAGGCCGGAGGGGAAAAAAGCCTTTGGGGAGGCCGAGACGTAGATGGTAGGATAATATTAAAATGGATTTGAGGGAGGTGGGATATGATGATAGAGACTGGATTAAATCTTGCATAAGATAGGGACCGATGGCGGGCTTATGTGAGGGCGGCAATGAACCTGTGGTTCCTTAAAAGCCATTTGTAAATAAGTAAGTTGTGTTTCGCTTCCACCCTGTGTATTACAGACGATGTCTCAGGGAAGGTGAGACCAACTTAGCAGTACGTTAACAGTTTGTTTGAACCTTGTTCACTCTTTGTCGACTTGATTACCCGCTGTTAGTAAGCTGGTAGGACAGTTTGCACCCCTGTGTCAGAGTTGGTATCTCTGAGATGTGTACCTGTGAATGACTAATTAAAAATTGATGATCTTGTTAACGGCCGCTGAGAGTCATAAACCGATCATAACGCAGAGCGCAATGCCATGTTGCGTGCAGACTTCACTGGTCGTTGCTAGTTACAGTACCTCCGAGCACTCTATCAACCTGTCTGCTCTCCGTAGCTAACTAGGACAGTTGTATATTCATTCTATTATAATCTCTCTACCGTGATGCTAAGCTTTATAATTCATATCACTTCGCCTCCCTCTTTCCTTTATCTCGATTCTGCAGATTTGTTTGCGGCGAGCTATGTATGCCAGACCACATACTACATACAGAGTGTCCCATTTATCTTGTGCACCTACTATAACTTTTGTGCGAGATCGTGCGTATTTGCTTGCTTTCCGCACAAAACCAATACGCGGTAAGTGTGAAATACCACATTCAGTATTCCCAACGTAACACACATAACAATTTCCCTCTTCTTACCGCTTAAGCGCGACATTCATTTTACTGCTTTAGGCTTTTAACATATTATTTTTAAAGTCGTTCAATATAGTAATAATTATAAATTGGAAACTTACCACTGCAATTTCACCTAAATTGCACTGTTAATTATTGTTTTTAAATATTTGCAAAAATTAAGTAAACTCTACAACACCACAAAAGTTACTGCATTTGTAATGCAAGTAACATTAAGGAAGCCGTGAAAAAATCAACAAGACCGGAAAAATTAAACTTGCCGATGTTATTACTGCAATATGTTATATAAATAATATTGTTAAAATATTAAAATGAAAAATAAATCATTACATAACCTTACCGTTTGTTTTAAGTTCGCATTTATAGACTGGGGGGGGGGGGAGACAGACGTAGGCCTATATCACGGCCTGCTGCAGTATAGTAAACACAGAAAACATTTTATAGGAACAATGTTGAAGATAGATATATTTGTTTTCCAAACTTGCCCTCATTGAACAGAAACTAAGATGGAGATTTCATTGCAACTAATTAGAAATTCCTCTTTCAGGTATGTAATAAACGATCTTCGCACAAAATAATGTACGATACTCGAGCGGTATGTTTGTTTTCATGTTCTCGGAAATTAAAAAAGCTCAACTACGTTTCGCTTTTTCAATCTTTTCCTCGAACATGAAAACGTCAACATACCGCTCTTGTAACGTATATTACTATTATGTTTGGATAGGTATTGGAATTTTTGTTTTTGAGCTTTATGTTAGAACGAGGGGCTAACATGAGTGTGGAGATTTGGTGCATATAACTACATTATGGTACACGTGACGTCATCAATTTTTCAAGTAGCACTACATACTTAGTCATGTATGTATGTATGTATGTATTTATTTATTTACACTGCAAGTGGGAAAGCACTCGGTGGCAGTGGTATACACAATATAAACAATATAGAATAAAATTACAATACACAATAAAATTACAATACACAATACAATTATACAGTTCACAATACAATTATATACACAATACAATAAGAATACACAATATAATTTAATACAATAATTACAAATTAATAATAAAACATAAAGTAACCTAATTTTACAATACAACCCACATATGTATAGGCCCTACATAAGTTTCAATAGTCTTTCACTTTACTCTCATCTCACTCACTGTAGCGGCACTATGACGCATTTCACTGACACTTTAGAACACATTTCACTGACACTATAGAACACATTTCATTGACACTATAGAACACATTTCATTGACGCTATAAATTATCACTGTAAAACCATAACTTCACTGACTCACCTCGCTTTACTGATACAACAGTTCAAATAAGTCAAATAATTACACCCTTATGCATACTTATAAACAGAACTACATTTAAGCTAAACATATCTACTCTAAGGCCCTCTTACACGCTATTTTTAAATAATTTACAATTCAAACCAAGGGAGTAACTCGTCAGGCTAAATGAATACATGTCATCTTAAAAAATTAAATGTTAAATGTCACCTTAATTTTAATTTGCACTTTATACACAACTTTTTAAGTTATTCTTGAATCTCCTTAAGGAAGGACAGCCCTCAAAGACCGCTGCAGGTAGGTCATTCCAATCATTTACAGTTCTATTTAAAAATGAGAATTTACCTACATCCGTTTTCTGTTTCCTACATTTGATTTTAAAATCATGATCGTTCCTACCATAGTACGTTGGCTTTTCTAACCGAGCCGTTATGTCTACCCATGCTTTCTGACCTAGATGTACTCTATACAATGATGTTATTTCTATACAATAATGTTATTTTATACAATGATGTCATGTTACATAGATTACGCACATTAAGACGAGTCCAAAAATGTATTACAATGTCACCTTCCTAATCAATAACAACAACAAAACGAAACAAAAACGTACTTCCAATGTGATAATGTTATGCTTTGAGAGTCACAGAAGATGTTCCAAATGGTGACCATACACATTAATGCACGTTAGAAGGCGTCCCCCGAAAGACCGTATGACTGCCCGAGATGTTGCTGGCTGAATGGACACAATAGCCTGTCGAATGCGTTGCTGCATGTCGTCTGGTGTTGTCAGAATGTTCTGGTACACACTGTCCTTTACAGTTCCCCACAGGAAGAAGTCGAGTGGCGACAGGTCCGGAGACCGTGCAGGCCACTGTAGTGAATTGTGGCGTCGACAGTTGTTGTGGTTTGTTTACATGTTAAGACAGCAAACACAGAACACACGACGTGTACGGACGTCAGTCGTCTTTCGTTTTGTGTAAGTTAATGCACAAGATGAATGGGGCACCACAACAAACGGCACATTCTTTTGGCATTCATTTTGAATTTTGTTGTTGTTATTCATTGCGAAGATGACATTGTGATACATTTTTGAACTCGTCTTAATGTGTGTAATCAATGTAACATGATTAAAGTATGTAGTGCTATTTGAAAAATTCATGACGTCACGTGTATCTTGTAGTATAATGTACCAAATCTCTACACTGGGTTCGATTCCCAGTGCCGGAACGAATTTTCTCATTAATAAGTAACTAATTTATTGAATAATTTTCAAGGGAAAAATTGTTTCGGGGCCGGGTATCGATCCCGGGACCTCTGGTTGAGCGTACCAGCGCTCTCCCAACTGAGCTACCCGAGAACTCCACCCGACACCGTCTCAACTTTTCCCTTTATATCCACACAACTCGCGTGGGCTGACGAAATGTCAGAGACCCACATCGAGTGCACACAAACTCTATGTGACTTGGAATTGTGGTTTTCTGTTAACGTACACAGTAACGTATATATTATGCAAATCTAGTCTTTCAGGTGAAGCTCCCTGTAAAGCAGATCTGAATAATTTCAAGGGAAAAATTGTTCCAGGGCCGGGTATCGATCCCGGGACCTCTGGTTGAACGTACCAGCGCTCTCCCAACTGAGCTACCCGGAAACTCCACCCGACACCGTCTCAACTTTTCCCTTTATATCCACACAACTCGCGTGGGCTGACGAAATGTCAGAGACCCACATCGAGTGCACACAAACTCTATGTGACTTGGAATTGTGATTTTCTGTTAACGTACACAGTAACGTATATATTATGTAAATCTAGTCTTTCAGGTGAGCTCCCTGTAAAGCAGATCTGAATAATTTCAAGGGAAAAATTGTTCCAGGGCCGGGTATCGATCCCGGGACCTCTGGTTGAACGTACCAGCGCTCTCCCAACTGAGCTACAGACGGTGTCGGGTGGAGTTCCCGGGTAGCTCAGTTGGGAGAGCGCTGGTACGTTCAACCAGAGGTCCCGGGATCGATACCCGGCCCTGGAACAATTTTTCCCTTGAAATTATTCAGATCTGCTTTACAGGGAGCTTCACCTGAAAGACTAGATTTACATAATATATACGTTACTGTGTACGTTAACAGAAAACCACAATTCCAAGTCACACAGAGTTTGTGTGCACTCGATGTGGGTCTCTGGCGTTTCGTCAGCCCACGCGAGTTGTGTGGATATAAAGGGAAAAGTTGAGACGGTGTTGGGTGGAGTTTCCGGGTAGCTCAGTTGGGAGAGCGCTGGTACGTTCAACCAGAGGTCCCGGGATCGATACCCGGCCCTGGAACAATTTTTCCCTTGAAATTATTCAGATCTGCTTTACAGGGAGCTTCACCTGAAAGACTAGATTTGCAAAACTAATTTATTGGCTGAAACCAATCATGTAGTCCAAAATACCGATTTGTAAAAATATGATGTGTAAAATTTTTAATTTGTCTGTTATTATTATGATCCGTCTTCAACACAGCATGCTCTAAGTTACACATTTTAATTTCCGGCGCTAAAAAGGCATAGCCTAGGCATAATGAAATAAATTGAGACGAACACGAAAGATTTGTTTGAATGCGGTATGTTATTTAACAACGCTGTGATAAGTGCGAGGATATTTAGTGTCGGAGGAGTCAGTGAAATCCAGATGACTCCGACGACCTGCCATGTGATTACCCAACAATCGTCTCGCAGGTGGAGGAGGAACTCTTAAGAACAGGCAATGTCACAAACTGCAATTCTAAATCATGTTCAAGGAAAAGCCCGCTCGCTACCCCTAAACCACGCCGATGCTGTCGAAAGAAATGAAGGCACAGAAGCTCATACGGGCAGAAAGAGAGGAAGTGACTCAAAGGCGAACAAATAACGGAACAAACAGAAATACGAGCAGAGCAGGAAATCCATGACCGGCCAGGTCCATTCTCCAGAGAATTGCTCGCTGCAATTGTGCGAGCCAGCTGGGAATCGAATGCTGCTCGCAGACAAAGAAACTAATGGAACCCATACAGGTGGCTTTCAGAGCGGACGGCCGGCGCCGAGAGTAGCAATCGATTACGATCGTGGAGACAGCGTACGACCGCGTTGACTGAAGCGGCGACAGAGTTGACCACTTGTCACGATGCAGATGAGCAAACGTAATGAAGAGACCGGAAAACATGAGCTGAGAAAACAAAGGGAGAGAAGGACGGAGACCAGCTTATTATGTGGAAAGGGAAGAAAAAGAAAAGGAGACTGGCGAGGAACTGAAGTAATAGAAGGAATATAACTGGAGGAAGGATGGAGCGGGAGACGAAGTGTGGAGAGAATAGAAGGAGAGGAGGAGAGGAAGAGGGAAGAAAATAGAAAGAGAAAAAAAGAGAATAGAAGAGGAGCAGATAAGGAGAGGACGAGAGAAGAAGAGAATAGAAAAAGAGAAAAGAGAACAGACGAGAATAGAAGAAAAGGAGCAGAGAAGGAGAGCAGGAGAGAAGAAGAGAATAGAAGAGGAGCAGATAAGGAGAGGACGAGAGAAGAAGAGAATAGAAAAAGAGAAAAGAGAACAGACGAGAATAGAAGAGGAGCAGAGAAGGAGAGCAGGAGAGAAGAAGAGAATAGAAAAAGAGAACAGAAGAAGAGAATAGAAGAGGAGCAGATAAGGATAGGAGAAGAGAGGACGAGAATAGAAAAAGAGAAAAAGAACAGATGAAGATAATAGGAGAAAAGGAGCAGAGAAGGAGAGGAGGAGAGAAGAAGAGAATAGAAAAAGAGAAAAGACAAGAGAAGAAGAGAATAGGAGAAAAGGAGCAGAGGAGGAGAGAAGAAGAGAATAGAAAAAGAGAAAAGACAACAGAAGAAGAGAATAGGAGAGGAGCAGATAAGGAGAGAAGAAGAGAATAGAAAAGAGAAAAGTGAACAGAAGAAGAGAATAGAAGAGGAGCAGAGGAGAGGAAGAGAGATGAAGAATAGAAAAGAGGAAAGGGAACGGAAGAGAATAGAAGAAGAGGAGGAGAGAAGGAGAGAAGAAAAGAGACAAGAGAACAGAAGAATCGAATAGAAGAAGAGGAGCAGAAAAGGAGAGGAGAAGAGAAGAAAAGAATAGAAAAAGAGAAAAAGAGGAAAGAATAGAAGAAGAGAGGAGGGGATAAGAGATATGACAAGGAGAAGAGAAAATAAGGAGAGAACTAGAGAAGATAATGAGAGAAGAGAAGAGAGAAAAAGAGAAGGAAAGAAGAAGAGAAAAGTTGGAGAGAAGAGAAGAGAAGAGAAGAGAAGAGAAGAGAAGAGAAGAGAAGAGAAGAGAAGAGAAGAGAAGAGAAGAGAAGAGAAGAGATTACATTTCAGAAAGGAGAACAAAAAGAAGACGAGTGTGAGAAGGAATATGAGAAATTCAAACGATAGGAGAAACGGAACGAGAATAAACTAAGGTAAAAAATGTGAGAAGGAAAATATAGAGCAGGAGGCCGGAGAGAAAAATACCTTTTGAGATGTCGAGACGTAGATGGGAGGATAATATAAAAAAGGATTTGAGGGAGGTGGGATAATTATGATGGTAGAGATTGGATTTATCTTATTAAGGACAGGGACCGATGGCGGGCTTATATGAGGGCGGCAATGAACCTCCGGGTTCTCTAAAAGTCATTTTTAAGTAAGTAAGTAAGACGTAATAGTTGGGAAAAAGAAGAACTGTGAGAGAAGATAATGAAAGGTCATAGAGTGGGACAACAGAGGAGATTAAATATACTGTATAATGATGACGAAAGGTTGGACCAACAGAAGAAGGAAAGCGAAATGAAAAGGAATCAATTTTAAGATAAGGACGAAAATTTGAAGCAGGAGAAGGGGAGAATAACAAAGAGGAACGAAAATAACAATTAGAGGAACTAGAAGTAGGATCGAAAGACAAATTAAGTGAGGTAAACAGAAAAGGAAAGTGAGGCGATGGAGGGGAATGGACACTAGGAACAAGAAAATGATGAGAAGAAAAACTACAGTTCAAAGAGGAGAAGAGAAGAAACACATGGTACTAGAGACAGGAAAAATGTCTATCAGGCTTGCCCATGACTGTTTACATCCGTGAGCGGGCTTACGCTTCGTATCGTTCGCCCGCCTGCACCCTTCCCTCACAAGCAGGCAGGCAGTGTGGTTGCACGTGACTCCCAAACAGTCCTAAGAGTGACCCGAAAGGACTGTTGGGTTCCGCCGACCTGCGCCAGACTGTGCTGCTTTCAGATGCATGATAAATATGAACCAAGTCATTCAAACCTGACAAGAAGCCTACAGATATATCCCCCATTTCAGTTTGGTTGATAGGCTTTCCCCTCTACTCACACTCTTTACCATCCGTGAAGGGGAAGATGCTACTGTCTATCTTACTAACGTTCGACTAATTGACTTTGAACATAGTGAAAATTATTATTATTGAAAACACCGGTAATCTATATTTCGAAAATCTATACTGAGCGTTTATATTTCATTTCATTGTTGTTTATATCAACTGGCACATTAAAAAGCAACTGACAGCAGAAGATAAATGTTTTCTTCACTGCTAGTTGCTACTCTACAGCATAAACGACGGAACAATCTGCACTGTGTCACTCCCCCCGACTTCATAATACAAACTAACATCCCTTAATTTAATTAATTATTAGTTGAAAATTTTGTAAAAACGACACTAAAATATACTGAAACATGTAATTGTCAAACATCTGTGTCACTGTATTTTATACCCATTTATGTACTTTATTTAATATTTTATTTTCTTGTGTGTACAACTTTGGGGGTGCAGGTATAAGAGGTAACAGCTACCGGTCTGTTATACTGACGGACTCAGGGCAAGTAGAAGGGGAAAGAAATGCCTTCGCATCCTCTCAACTTGTATGAAATGTCATTTAGACAAAATACTGAAAGCTTAATTTGTTGTCTTCTGAAACGTGCCGTTAATAAAGACAAAGAAAACTATTTCTCGTCAACATAATATCCATTAAATGCCAACAGTTATTATAAATTACTTGCACTTTTCTTTTCATCGTAGTAATATAAATTTAATGCAAACCGTTCAAACTTTCAGCTTCATAAATGAAAAGAAATCTGTCCCTCAGAATTTAAATAGCAAATCAATATTCTGAAGAACGAAAAACTTTTATACATTTTATAGGTATTCATGAGGCTTTTAATTGTTGATAAGGAAAAAGTTAAAATGAAATATTTTTCTATATTCTCTCCTCTCCTCTCCTCTCCTCTACTCTCCTCTCCTCTCCTCTCCTCTCCTCTCCTCTCCTCTCCTCTCCTCCCCTCTCCTCCCCTCCCCCTTCCCTTCCCTTCTCTCCCCTCCCCTTCCCTTCCCTTCTCAACAAGTCACAAGTTACGAAATGTTACTATTTTGTTGAGTCATATACACTTTGCAGGAATATGAAATGTATAACATTGTCTTATTATTTTATGAATTCTGTAGCGCAATAAATCGTAAAACTGTGTTTATTTAATCAAGAAATATCTGCCGTGTTGGACAATAAGATAAAGATTTTTTAAAGTGACTAAATAGCCAACGAACTTAGGTTTCAAACTAGTACTGTTTCATCTTAACCAGCGCAGACTGGCTTCCGTGAATGGAAGTCATTCTACGAGCAAACAGGCAGGATTTCTTGGGTCCCGCCTAGACTGAACCTATAAAACCCGGGCTCAATGGGTTCAGTCTTAAGGTACGGTCACACGTGGCTACTTTTGCTGCGCAACTTTTGTACTGCAGCTGCAAAAGTTGCGTGTCGTATTCACACGTAAGCCAAAAGTAGCGCGCTACCCGCTACTTTTCGTGCTGCGCAACCCGAGTGCTGCAAAAGTTGCAACTGGAGGTTGCGAGTCTGTTCACACACAAGGCGCTACTTTTGCAGCCGCAGTCATGCTGCAGGTTTCCATCTCCGTGTTGACTTCTCAATATACATTTTGTGGTTATGTTCGCATTATTAATAAACTCATGCGAAAGCTTACTTATCTATTATTTGCTTTTCTGTCCTAACTAGTATTAAGAATTTGGCATTATCTATACTAATAATAAATCTGTAGCCGAAATTTTTCTGGTAATTTTCGATTTTCCAAAAATAATTGGTCCTAACATATATAATTAACCATCCTGAAACCGAAAATAGCTTTTTTGAAATTTTTGTTTGTATGTCTGTCTGCCTGTATGTTTGTTACCTTTTCACGCGATAATGACTGAACGGATTTCGATGAAAATTGGAATATAAATTAAGTTCGTTGTAACTTAGATTATAGGCTATATGGCATTCAAAATACGTTATTTAAAAGGAGGGTTATAAGGGAGCCTGAATTAAATAAATCGAAATATCTCGCTTATTATTGATTTTTGTGAAATATGTTACATAACAAACGTTTCTTTAAAAATGATTTATGATAAGTTTTATTCTCTCAAAAATTTTGATAGGACTGACATTTAATGAGATAAATGAGTTTTAAAATTAAAATAACTGCCATCTAAGGCGGTGTATTGAAATAAAAAACAAATGACTTCGTCTGTAAGGGGCCTTGGACACAACAATCGAAAGCTATGAAACATAGCCTACAGACAATGTTTCTGTGTTTGTATGAAGTAATATCGGAAGCTAAATTAACCGATTTGTGTAATTAATTACTATTTCATCATTGGAAAGTGTAGTTTCTCTGGATGGACATAATGCTATAATGTTATTACAGTAACTTGTGAGTGAATTGAGGACAGGTAAGATTAAAATAGCTTCTTATGTACAGAAAACTTGATAGGTTATTCTGCATATTCATTTCCTGTATTTCTTATAATAATGTTTATGAACATATTCATTTTTATCTCAGAGAATTAACGAACAACGAGAGTGTATTGATTTAGTATGCAGTAATAGTACGTTAGCTTAGCAATCCATTATTTTATAATTCAAATTTTAACTATGCTCAATTGAATCGTGTTAAAATACATAAAATATATATGCAATAAATGCAATGCAAAAAAATTGGGTAATGAGCCAAGCAGATTATGTTGCGCTGTTGTAAAAGTTGTTCCTCCTGAGATTCAAGAGCTCCCACAACAAATTAAAAACTTTCTAATTCGAGTACATCCGTTATCAACACACTTTTTCATAATATAATATAATATAAACATAATAATAAATCTGTAGCCATACTTTTTCTGTTAATTTTCGCTTTTCCAAAAATAATTGGTAATAACAATTAAGAAACATGTTAAAGGAATTGTCATTGCACCAAATGAGTGGTCTCTGGATCAAAATGATCGCATTTTATTATTTTAAATACAATTTAAATTAAGTAACATATTAAACGATTTATCCTTCTATCAAACACGAATATTCCCTGGATCAAATGTCCTATTTTAATTATGTAATTACTTTATATTTATTTCTAACGGGTGCAGCGGAGCGCACGGGTACAGCTAGTTTTTACTATAAAGCTTTTAAAAATGCCTATATACTTAAATGATAACCAACAGCATATTCACGTAATCAATGTTGGCAACCCTTCTGTTTGAAACTACGCTACAGAAAATTAAAAAAGTGAATTATATCGTCAGCAAATATGCCCAGACTGTATTGTGCATTTAATAACTGTTACAAATAATTTATTTTCATCACATCTAACATTGTCGATCTGGTTGGCGAGTTGGTATAGCGCTGGCCTTCTATGCCCAAGGTTGCGGGTTCGATCCCGGGCCAGGTCGATGGCATTTAAGTGTGCTTAAATGCGACAGGCTCATGTCAGTAGATTTACTGGCATGTAAAAACTCCTGCGGGACAAAATTCCGGCACATCCGGCGACGCTGATATAACCTCTGCAGTTGCGAGCGTCGTTAAATAAAACATAACGTTAACATCTAACATTAAAATACATCCAAACAATAAAAGTATCATTGACACATTTGGGTGGTAACACTGGTCGCAACCGCAGCAGAAGTTTCAACAAAACCGATATCAAAAATGCTGCGGCTGCAACACTGAGAACCCTGTTCACACGTCGCTACTTTTAAGTTGCGCGCAGCACGGAAAAGTAGCGGGCAGCAGGTTCGGCCAAGTCCCCACACTGCCGCCTGCGCACAAGATACGACTGGACCCAAATTGAAGCGATCGCTCGCCGCCATCTTGGGACCGTGACGATAGCGGACGGAAAGCAATGCTGATAGAACTCAATCGTAAAACAAACTAAGATTTATTACTATACAACATAAAAACAACCAAACATGAGCCTAAGAGTAACAAGGATAAAGAAAAATATAAATAGTAAAACGTAATTACCCGCATTCTTGTGGTATAACATCAAATAATCAAAGATATTAATCCTGCAACTGTCAGTCAATAATCTTCGTCGTCTTTATGACTTGGGGGTATTTCTATTTACATAATTCATCATATCCGTAGGATGGGCTTCCTGAAATATATTTCAATACCCGAGTGAGAACATTAACTTAATCTTGCACATTGTGTGCATCTTGCGGTCGTGAAAATAGCAGACGAAAAGTAATGCTGATAGAACGCAACCACAAAAGACACTAAGATTTATTACTACACTATAAAAAACAACCAAATATAAGCTAAAAGAGTAACAAGGATAAAAACAAATATAAACAGTGAAACGTAATCACCTGCATTCCTGTAGTAGTCTACAACAGCAAACAATTGAAGAAACTGGAACTGTCAGTCAGTAATCGTCATCTTTGTGAACCACAAATATTAAGCTGTTATGCTAAACCTGTCAATTAAAAATTCTTGTCTTCGTGATTAGGCCTATTCATATTTACACAATTCATCAAATCTGTACCGATGGAGTTCCTGAAATATTTCATTAATCGAGTTAGGACATTAACTTAATCTTGCACACCGTGTGCATTTTGCTTAGGCCTAATAATAAATATTTCAATAAACAAGGAAATGGATCAACTGTTATTATTAAATCGAATATGTGCAAGAATGTCAAAATATTGTAACTAGGCCATATGTAGATAGTATGAAAATACTTAACCAGATTTATTTTATATATTTTGATGTACCGAAGTACATATGATATTTCCATGCAGATATTCTGCGTCGTCATATGATGAAAGAATGATGGAACGGAGAAAAATTCTCTCCGGCGCCGGGATTTGAACCCGGGTTTTCAGCTCTACGTGCTGATGCTTTATCCACTAAGCCACGCCGGATACAACCCCGACGCCGGTTAGAATCGTCTCAGATTAAGCTCCATCTCTTGGGTTCCCTCTAGTGGCCGCCCTCTCCACTACGTCATAGATGTCTATGAACGCAGGACCGAAGTCCATACATGTGTTGAGGTGCACTCGAATGAATGACTGGTTGGCCGGGATCCGACGATATGGGCGCCGTCTTAAATCACAAAGTGATTTTTACGCATATCATATACATTTTGATGTACCGAAGTACATATGATATTTCCATGCAGATATTCTGCGTCATCATATGATGAAAGAATGATG
This sequence comes from Periplaneta americana, assembly GCF_040183065.1. Classification (NCBI taxonomy): domain Eukaryota; kingdom Metazoa; phylum Arthropoda; class Insecta; order Blattodea; family Blattidae; genus Periplaneta; species Periplaneta americana. The sequence goes on from NC_091123.1 coordinate 6,449,257, forward strand.
GAACGGCGTGGCTTAGTGGATAAAGCATCAGCACGTAGAGCTGAAAACCCGGGTTCAAATCCCGGCGCCGGAGAGAATTTTTCTCCGTTCCATCATTCTTTCATCAGATTTATTTTGCACTCACCTATTGATTCATAAATAAAATTGATTTAGTATGCAGTTGTATGCAGCACACGATGGTTTCACTCATAACATGATTAAAATACTATATAAGCACAATAGTAGGCCTACACTGTGATTTCACGTATATCACAGGAGAACGATTCATTTAAACTGTATAAACACTATATACACACACACTATTGATTAAATTAATACGCACTTACTCCTAACACATTCAATAATACTGAATAACCTTCTATGTTATTTCAAATTAAGCGGAATTGTGATGTAAACATATTGTAGTCACATGGCTCTCTGCCCCAAGATGGAGATGCGCGAAAGTGTTCAATTTTTGGTCGAGGAACAGCGCTCGTAGTGAGTCTAGGTTAAACTATAAAACGTCTTTGGGTTCGGCAGCCGCTACTTTTTGGGTTGCACCGTTGTTCACACGTCGCAGTACGAGAGTTTCGCAGTTTTTTGTACTGCATCGCTGCGAAAGTAGCGACGTGTGACCGTACCTTTAGAAGTTAACTTGCTTTGTAGCGTCACCGGAACCCAAACCTGACGGCAAGCAGGTACGGGCGTGAGTCTTGTCTGATTTGCCGGTCTCTATTTGTTCCTGTGCAGTTACATTTTTGCAAAGTGTTATCGTTGAATTTCCTAATGGGATGTCATATGAACTCAGAACAGACGGGCGCTTGTCCCATTCATTAGAGTTACGAACTATTTGAAGGCTTGCCGCAGTAAAATCCTGACCAGCCGCTGCAGGCGTCGTCGGTACTGCGCAGTCGCTGCTCAGCGACCTCGAGGAACGACTGCAGCTTCAGAAACGTAATTTTGTGGTCAGTGTTTAATTAGGTGCGGGAAGAGGACGTAACGTGGGCAGAGCCTGCTGGAACGGGACGGATATGAACAGTGCGACACAAACAACTGCAGGATAGAATGACAAGGAGACAGACACAAACAAGAATAAGGGCAACAAAACAGGAAGACGGAACAAAATTAGATAAGAGAGTGAGTGGGGGAACTGGAACAAAAAGAGTAACAAGAGAACAGAGGTCGTGGGGAAGACGAAGTAAAGAAACAAGAATAATAACAAAAACTGGAAGACAGGAACAGTATTAAGAAATTAAAAATATACGTGAGATATTATGATGATGATGATGATAATGATGATGATAATAATATTAATCTTAATATATTATGATTTTTCGTGCATTAATAAAGTTTTAATTCCTGTTTTTACAAAACTTGCATTACTGGACTTAACTGTTTTACTAGTAATAAGACGATATATAGGGTGATTCACTAGGAAAGGTAAAAAATTTAGGATACGATATCTTAGGCCATTTTAAGTGAAAAAGTTCATATGAACATAGGTCCGTTTTCGAACGATGGCGGAGCTAGATGCATTTTTTTTTTTTTGGTAAAACGTCTCGCCCCAATGTGAATCAGACGTTACCATATGCTGCTGACGTTATACAAGGTCGCCAATGGCAATGAATGACGTAACATTGGAATCTGCATTGTGAGCGATGTACTGTAGATAAGAGAAGCGAAACAAACCGGGTGGTGGGGCATTACAAATGTCACAACAAATACGCTATCACTTATCGGTTCACAGCAGTTCAGTCAGCTACCTACAGTACAGTAGTTATACAGGTACAGTTATCGGAAGTGTTAAGTTGTGTTTTTCAAGATGCCTTATAAATTTTCGACTACAGAATACGCCGATATTATGTATGTTTATGGTTTGTGCGTTGGAAGTTCCTTGCGTGCCGTCGCTGAATATGAACGACGCTTTCCGAACAGAAGGGTACCATATCGAAGAGTACTTGCTGTCTATGGGGTTGGATGAAAGACTTGGTATAGAAAAGGAACGGGGAAACGAGAGAGGCGCTAATCGACCGTATTTTGGATGCGGCATAAGAACAGCCACGTGCAACTCTCCTGAGCGATGAGCGCGATTCACGCCCGAGCGCAACAGTGCATTGAAGCAGGAGGAGGTACCTTTGAAAATGTGCGAAAACATCGACCCCATTTCTAGAATATTATGTATGTATGCATACGTGAATATAAACTCTAAATTTGTCCGTTATCTGTCTCTAAATGCGAGTTAGTACGGGTTTTCAGCTCTACGTGCTGATGCTTTATCCACTAAGCCACAGCGGATACCCACCCCGGCGTCGGACAGAATCGTCTCAGATTAAGTTCCAACTCTTGGGTTCCCTCTAGTGGCCGCCCTCTGCACTACGTCATAGATGTCTATGAACGTAGGACTGAAGTCCACACATGTGCTGAGGTGCACTCGTTATGAGTGACTAGTTGGACGGGATCCGACGGAATAAGCGCCGTCTTAAATCACGAAGTAATTTACGCATATCATATATATTATTATAATGTACCGAAGTACATATGATATTTCCATGCAGATATTCTGCGTCATCATACGATGAATGAGTAATGGAACAGAGAAAAATTCTCTCCGGCGCCGGGAATTGAACCCGGGTTTTCAGCTCTACGTGCTGATGCTTTATCCACTAAGCCACACCGGATACATGTGTGGACTTCGGTCCTAAGTTCATAGACATCTATGACGTAGTGCAGAGGGCGGCCACTAGAGGGAACCTAAGAGTTGGAACTTAATCTGAGACGATTCTGTCCGACGCCGGGGTGAGTATCCGGTATGGCTTAGTGGATAAAGCATCAGCACGTAGAGCTGAAAACCCGGGTTCAAATCTCAGCGCCGGAGAGAATTTTTCTCCGTTCCATTACTCTTTCATCGTAGTTTTTACTACTTTATTTATTTATTTATTTATTTATTTATTTATTTATTTATTTATTTATTTATTTATTTATTTATTTATTTATTTATTTATTATTTCCCTAAGACAGAGAGACAGACAGACAGACAGACAGACAGACAGACAGACAGACAGACAGACAGACAGACAGACAGACAGACAGACAGACAGATAGATAGATAGATAGATAGATAGATAGATAGATAGATAGATAGATAGATAGATAGATAGATAGATAGATAGATCTTTATTGTCGGTGGCATAATGTATGCATAGACATGGTCAAATATATACAATTGCAATTTAATTTAAAATAAGTCAGATATGAAAAAAACATAATTCATTTCCAGGGTCCATGCGTGCATCCTCAAGACTGTAGGGACAGAATTTTATTAATTTCGTTTTTATATAATTCCTAAATTTCAGAGAATTTTTTGTGTATTTGATGTCATCAGGCAAACTGTTGTATATTTTGATACCAAAGACCATATATGTTCTACTAGTGTTTGTAAGGTGGTGAGCTGGAATAGTTAAACTATTTTTGTTACGAGTGTCGTAGGTATGGAAATCACAATTTTGATGAAAATCAGACAGATTTTTATAAATTAGTAGTAAAACATTAAAAATGTATAAACCATAAACAGTAAGAATATCATATTTTAAAAAGTCTTAATGAAGATCTTGATTCCATCTCTTCCTGGTCTCAACAATTTGGGCTTAACCTAAACGCATGTAAATCACAGGCTATTCTGTTCGCGAACCGTAGATTAATTCCTAAAGTCAACGACCTGAATATTCCACCTGTGAAACTGGATAAAACAATCATCCCGTTTAGCTCTACCGTAAAAAATCTCGGAGTGCATTTCGAATCTAATCTTAGTTGGGATACGCATTTTAAATATACATGTAAGAAGGCATTCTCTATTCTCCATTCACTAAAAAGATTGTATCATTATCCATATAAATTAAAACAGACGCTGGTACAGACACTCATTCTACCTCACTTCGATTATTGCGACGTTTTGTTCAGTGATCTCAGGATTGATTCCGCCCAGAAACTACAGCGTGTTCATAACGCGTGCGTCCGCTTCATTTGTAATGTTCGATACTATGATCATATCTCACCTTCTTTCGAGAAGTTATCATGGCTTAGGTTACACGAGAGGAGAAATCTGCACTCACTTTCTCTCCTATATCGAATTATGCACACTTCATCCCCATATTATTTATTCGCTCGTTTTCATACTCTCTCTCGCTATCATAATATTAATACTCGATCACAACGCGATAACACGCTAGAAATTCCACTTCACACATCATCTCTGTATTCCTCATCTTTCACTGTTGCTACCTCTCGTCACTGGAACTCTCTGCCGCCTGAAGTCAAGGGCTGCCGAACATTGAAATCTTTCAAATCCAAGTTAGAAAATTATCTTATGACGAGTTGCCAAACTAACTTACTATTATGATAAGTGTTGTATTGCATGTTTCCACGTATTCACATTTTTTTATGCTCTAGTGATATTTAACTTATTTTATATTTTTGTTTTCATATTTTCCGATAATGGTATATCTCTAATGTGATAAGTTGAGCTATATATAATCATAATTTTCCTTACTGTGTGTACTTAAAAATATTGTATTCATTGTATGCTTTGTACTGCACTATTTTACTACCACTACTACTACCACTACTACTACCACTACCACTACCACTACCACTACCACTACCACTACCACTACCACTACCACTACCACTACCACTACCACCACCACCACCACCACCACCACCACCACCACCACCACCACCACCACCACCACTACTATTATTAGGCCTGTTATTATTATTTTATTTATTATTATTATTATTAATAATATTATTATTATCATTATTATTATCATTACTATTCTTATTTATTATTATTATTATTATTATTATTATTATTATTATTATTATCAATAATTGTCTTATTTTTTTATACTTTGTAGGCCTCATTTATTTTTGACCTGCTGTTCACATTTTATTATGCTTTTTTCTTTCTTTCTGTATGTTATATATTATGTCTGATTTCTTCTTACTTGTTGTTTACATTTTATTATTATTATCTTATTCAGTTTTGTGTGTACTTTGTAAATTTGTAGTGTTTCTATAACGCAGTTTTTACTCCTGGTTGAGTGTTAGAGAAGGCCGTATGGCCTTAACTCTGCCAGGTTAAATAAATCATTATTATTTATTATTATTATTATTATTATTATTATTATTATTACAAGAGGTCCTACTGTCAACACCCGCTATGCATCTGACAATACGCTTTTGAGCAATAAATATATCATTCAGCATGGTTCAGATCCCCAAAAACAAATACCGTATGAAAGCCTAGACTCGACGTGTGCGAAATAATAAGACATTAATACATCGTGATTTATTATCGTCCTCAAAATTCTGATTTGATAACAAATGCTATTGCGCTTAGAAATTAAACTTGTGCAATGGGGTCTCCAAGACAAACAATCATCAAATTGTAATAATTGTAACATAAAATATAATATATACAGAAAAACTTTAGCTCTCCCCTGAAAGAGTAGAACTCGTGCTCAGGGGCGGTTGAAACTGATTTTGATGGATTTCGGGTGTTAACGGTAACATATATAATATGGAATTATCACTACATTAACACATCCATTATTTCACAGAACACACACTGAACGAATTAAACGTAATTATGAAAGCCGCTTATAATGCTAATGTGAATTTCATTTCAGAAACTTCAAAGATTAAAAACCGCTAGTATTCCCGCTAAGCGGGATAATATAATTTTACCCGCGAGACGGTTATCCAAAAAAGCTAGATTTAGCGGGAAACCTGCTGAATTGGCAACACTGAATGGGAGGCGCTGTAATCTCGTTAACTGATCAGGTTGTAAGCTCCGCCCGCCCTCCCCTCCACCACATGCGCGGACAAATCACATGGCAGCTGCGCTGGTTCGAGGGCCAGCGCATCCACACGTTTTCCCCGCTGCAAATGCCCTTGCGTCTCGCACCACACTCAAATCCTGAAGTTGCCTGGGCGAAGCACAGAGGAGACATTGAACCTCGGAAGCTTACAAGCATGTACGACAAAATAATGTCATCCTCTGAGGAGTTTAGTGCTGAGAGGAATGCGGTTCCGACTAGTCTAGCGCGGAACAGTGACAGCGGCAGTCTCGAAGGAAGTACAATCATACTGAAAACATTCGCCCAATTTACGAGAGCAGTATGCCTATTAGTTTTCTAACGTATTTTTGGCGAGATAGAGATACAACCATTCGTACTTACGCGTTCAGAGAAGGAAAGTATTGTAGAAAATGTTATTTATTTCTTTATTTATTTCTTTGTTTATTTGTTTGTTTGTTTATTTATTTATTTATTTATTTATTTATTTATTTATTTATTTATTTATTTATTTATTTATTTATTTACTTACTTATTTATTTATTTATTTATAAAAAGAAAAATCATAATAAAACTACAATAATATAAATGAAAAGAAGAATCATACTATAAAATTTAGTGATTAGTAGAATTGAATTAAATTTGTAATCAATTTAAATAACCGTGTTCCGCTTATAAGTATAATAAAAGAAATAGTTATAATTTCATAACAATGCATGCAAATGGGTTAAGATTGGTACCATTGTAAAGAGGAAATTAGGAAGTTTTAATCCATTGTTGTTACTTATTTTTAGAAGACTCACGCATGCGCAGATCATTAAATAAGAGAATTCGTATCGTATCTTTAGTCAGTCAGCATGTGGACGCCACAGCAGAAAGCCTTTTGTGTGCTGTCATTAGCAGAACATAGATCCATAATTCGTGTACAGCGCTTGTTTCGCCGTCAGTACAATCTTAGACCGAGGGAAGCTGTACCGACGTACGTCTCAATAATGAAATGGGATAGGCAGCTCAGAGAAACAGGAAGTTTGTTGTCTAATGCAGGTAAACATTCCAAGCGTAAAGTGTCTGACGAAAATGTCGAACGCATTCGCGAGGCATTTCAGAGAAGCCCGCGGAAATCCATTCGACAGGCTAGTGTGCAGTTGAACATCCCACCAACAACAGTGCATACAGTGCTCCATAAAAGATTGCGTTTGCGAGCGTACAAGCTGCAACTTCATCAGATGATTACGCCGAATGATAAACTGGAACGAAAACGCTTTGCAGAAACAATGTTGGATAAAGTGGACGATGACGACACATTTCTAACTCGAGTCTGTTTCTCAGATGAGGCAACCTTCCACGTCAGTAGAAAAGTAAACCGACACAATTGTCGCATCTGGGGGTCGGAAAATCCAAGTGTCGTAATTGAACACCAACGGGATTCCCCTAAGTGGAATGTTTGGTGTGGGATCATGCGTGACAGAATCATTGGTCCCTATTTCTTTGCTGAAAAGACAGTCACTGCAAACACGTACCTGGATATGTTGCAACTGTATGCTGTGCCACAACTCCCAGATGGAGCAATTTTCCAGCAAGATGGGGCTCCACCACACTTTGCCAACATGGTTCGCACATTCTTAGACGAACAATTCCCTGCAAGATGGATCGGAAGAGGATCACCGTACATCACATGGCCTGCCAGATCACCAGATCTAACACCACCTGATTTTTTCCTGTGGGGGTTTGTTAAGGACCAGGTCTACAGGACGCCAGTACGTGATTTGGCAGACTTACAAGAAAGAATTTATGCTGCTGTCAACAATGTTACACCACAGATGCTTCATAACACTTGGGTCGAGGTTGAATACCGGTTGGATATTTCCCGTGCCACCAATGGAAGCCATGTTGAGGTTTATGGAACATAAGGTAACAAAAATTCCCAGTTTTCATTCTTTGTAGCAGTTGGTTTCAACTATATACTTGTATTAATTCAGAAGTTATAGCTATTTCTTTTGTTATACTTATAAGCGGAACACGGTGCTGAACTGTACTGCTGAACTCACTTGAGAAGTAAAACTACTTGATTTGTATTTTAAGATATCACCAACAAATGATTTTCGCATGACATTATACGAATCTGTATTTCACGATACCAATCACACATATTCTAAAATTCCAATAGAATAAAACCAAAAACTTTTCCACAGCATGTTTCCTTAAAAATGACTTGTAACGGTGAAATATTTAATATGAGTAATTCATATAATATTAACATAGCTGCCATCAGGGAGATGTTTGAGCAAAAATTGCAACAATATATTTAATTTTTTTTTACGAAAACATGGGTATACTTTTTTTTTTTTTTTTTTTTGCTAACAGTACAGAAAATTAAATTCATGTTGCAACACTTGTTACTTACAAACATAATATAAACATCTAATTTAACATATAACAAATTAATCTGATCTCTAATACAATTATTTATAATCTTAATTTTGTTTTTGCTAACAAATGAAGTGGTAGAATCTCTTTATATTGTTTTTGAATTAGGTCACTAATAAACTAGTCTCAAGATGCACACAAACTGTAATGCATTACATTAGAGCAGTCTCATCTTCATCTTATAAAACTTATAAACCAGCTGGAAAGCAATAAAATACGAGATTTTTTCAATATTTCTTTTTTGGAGCTTCATTTGCGAAGTTAAGTCACACTGAGCTGTTACTGACGTTGATATGTCTGTCTTAAAATGTATCATGTTCCGTAATGTAATTAATTTCCATATTTTTTAAGAATTTAGTCAACATCAGAAGAGTTAACTGGTTAGGAAATATTTCACATGCATATTGCTATATTTTCCGAATATACAAAATAAACTTTAATTCAATTTTGAAATTAAATTAAAAAATTGAGTAAGGGACAAACTAAAAATTAGCAACAAAACTAAAGGATGTGAAATACTCTCTACACCTCTACACGAAATAAAATATTTCTTCCAACGATTTAGATTCTGGAAAAGTCCCCATAACACTTATAGCGTTCCCTCGTTGAATGGCAATACTAATTCTTTGGCCTAGGTAAACAATATGTACTGTATATGAAATATTCACACACTACTACAAACTGAAGACTGCATATTTTTGGACGATTAATACTTCCCACTCCGCTCGGCTCGGCTTGGCTGTAGCAACAAAGATCTATCTGCAGAAAGTGTTATTTTATCTTCAGCGCAACTGATTAACTTCTTTTGATCTGAAGACATATGAAATTCGATATAGTGTGAAATAAAGATATCTGAAAAGGAGAGTCTGTTGTTGAAATTATAGCTGCAAATGCGATTAGCATGCGAGAAGGGCCACAGCTGTGAAATTGACGCGAAAGGCTGGTCGAAACAAATCACAGCCGATGCGATGGTCGCCTAGCAACCCAGTTCCTTGGACTGCGGTAATAAAGAAACTTGTTTTATTGTATTTTGCGTCTCTCCTGTCAGATGTTTTGAAGGTTTTTGTTAATTACCGGCCGTCCGGATTCCTCGGGGAGCGGCGAACTGTGCCGGACAAAGACCGAGCGGGCGGCGTAATGCTCAACGGAATCAATTAACTCCGCCACCCGATGGCGACGGAGCCGGAGGCCTGCCGTCCCCGCGTTGCCCACCGCTCGCTCTATTTCTGTTGACACTTGAACTTCCTTCAAAGGGAAACATTTTTCAATTACTCCCAGTTCAAGTTTCAAATTCAATTAAACTTTCTTTTAGCTTTTTTTTTTTTTCTTTTATGAAGAGCCATTGTACACTCAGCCTATTTGTTCTTTACAAAATCAGGAAGCGTTAACCCTTGCAACTTAGCTGCTCTACAATTTCATGCTACTTATCTGGGGTCTTTTTGACCCCAAGAATATTTGCTGTTAATAATTAGGATATTTTACATACAGTATAAGCAAATTGAAAGATTTATTGCACCTAGAATTATTCACTATGTTTAACCAGGTTCACACCTGTGGAGTAATGGTCAGCGCGTCTGGCCGCGAAATCAGGTGGCCCGGGTTCGAATCCCGTCGGGGTAAGTTACCTGGTTGAGGTTTTTCCGGGGTTTTCCCTCAATCCAACACGAGCAACTTTCGGTGCTGGACCCCGGACTCATTTCACCGGCATTATCACCTTCATTTCATTCAGACGCTAAATAACCTGAGATGTTGATAGATCGTCGTAAAATAACCCAATAAAAATTAACCAGTGAATTAATTAAGTAATTAATTTAATTTCATCGTCTGCTGCCGTAGAAAGAACAAGAAGCTAATTTTACAAATGCAAATAATTATTCTTGAACCTACAACATTTCACCCATAGCCTACATAGCAGTTTATGATGTATTTGTTTCATTTGTTCACTTTCTTTAGGCCTACAACAAAAACACTATCGATGCAAAATAACTCTAACTAGAAAATAAAAACATGTATTATAGATGGGGCCATCCACGCATCCAACCCATAAACATAAACAAATTATAATCAATATACAATGTGTCCCTTTCAAATCTCCTACATTTTAATTAATCATTGCTAACAAAATATTTATTTATTTACTTATTTGTTTATTTATTTATTTACTTATTTATTTATTTATTTATTTATTTATTTATTTATTTATTCATTCATTCATTCATTTATTTATTTATTTATTCATTCATTCATTTATTTATTTATTTATTTATTTATTTATTTTGCTAATAATTGTAACATAAAATATAATATAAACAGAAAACTTTAGCTCGCCTCTGAAATAGTAGAACTCATGCTCAGGGGCGGATTCTTGAATTGAAATTAAGAAGTATATAATGCAATTTATCTTATGTCTACTACGCAATAAGAATATATAAATTTAAATTTACAATTTTTCAATTTTTATAAAATCCATACAAAACATTTTGGGCCGTATTCATAAATATTTTTAGCGCGGGCTTCCGGTGCATGATCAGCGAACTAACGTTTTTCGTATTCATATCCCAGTGTTAGCGATATGATATGATATGAATCCTGTACAAGTAATCACTCGATAGCCGGGGCTAGTTTAGCACGCTCGTAGCGCGGGCTAGCGAAATGTCTACCCACAGCACCCCTAAAATTTAATTCTAGAACTATTAGAACTGACTAGGATATTTAAATACTGTATAAATTTGTTATAATATTCTTGGGCCTAAATTACTACTATGATTAAATACTGTAGCAGTGTTGCATTTTGGTTCAAACAATATTAAAGAATCCATACTTTTTGTTTCATAACTATGAGAATAAAATACAAAATTATTTCGATTTTTATGTATGAATTTTATTAATACAATACAATAAATTCGTCTTATTTTAAGAACATTAATGTCTGAAAACAATTTATGAGATTGAAAATCAATGGTTTATGAAGACATATTTTAGTTAGTTTCTTCTGTAATAAATAAAGTGGACTCGAACTTGCGGAATCATGAAACGAGACTTGTCTTAAAAGGAAGAGAAACTCAAAGAAATGTTATTTTATTTGTTTGTTCTGCTGCATAACTTTGAAATAAAGCAATTTTAGAAAAAAGTGCTATATAACATTTTACTCTTATTTTTACCGCTACATTACACATACGAAGTTTGTACAGTGACTTATGAATCACCCTGTATACATTCCACAAAAAGTTTTCCACATATTAGTTAACACCTTATATAAGAAACACGTTCATAAATAAAACTGGGCGATAACTGAGAACGGAAGAAAGTAAAAGAGAGAGAGTATGAAGAAAACTAGTTTCAAACTTGCAACCTCTCTATTAACAGAGCTATGAGTTACTTGAATTCCTTGGCAAGTTTGAGAAGGTGTTACTTTGTAAAGAGGCGGCGGTGGATCGTAACTTTCGCTGCTAGGCAACCTTACTGAGCTCTTGGCTTTGCTATACACAGTACTTGGTTTTACAAACTTAACTCCTAGCCAAGACAGAAGAGGATCTCATAAAGGTTGAGTTCTCTTTGTAAGTAATTAATTGTATTCAAATTCAGTTCCTGTAATGTAACTATAACCTTCCCAGTTTTGTCTTAAAGTCCTGTATTCGATTTTACGCAGGATTCAGAGGCAGTCCTTCAACAAATTAACAGTTGTCAACTTTTGATGAGATCAAATAACCAGTACATTGCCAACACAAGAGATTTAGAGAGTGAATTGAAAACTATAGAGCTGGGGACGGAGCGAGTAGATCCGTTGAGTTACTCGGTTCTATCGGTTTATGTGCTTGGCAGCGGAGCACCGAAGCTACTCGGTTAACCGTAGCCGTTACCGGTCAGCTCAAACGTTCAAACAGAGTTGGCGTGTTTTACTTAATTCTAGCAGACAACGTAGGTACTGTTGTATTTAAATATTTTCTGCTGCAGGACAAATTATTTCCTTATCCCCAAGGCGGGCTGAAAGGCCTCTAGTATTGAAGAGGAGTTCATCCTATTGTGACAGCGACGTGAGATTCGAACTCACGACCAGCGTCCCACAAGAAAGCAGATCGCGCGGGCTTCACGGAGCACTGAGGGACGGCGCGCGGCGAGAGGGGAAAGGGCCTACCCGACGAGGGAGAGTGCGCGCGCGCAACTGCTGCGTACGGAAAAGGGGGGTCGGACCCTCCCGACTCTTCGAGAAGTGCGTCGAAGTGGAGATATCCAGATAATTCTCTGCACACCTGTAGAAATTTCTCGCAACTATGATTTCACTATAAAAGAAGAAAAGCCAGCGAACTCGAGCAGTTTTTCAGTTGATTAGTCAGCCAGTCAGTGAGAAAGCCAGAGCAAGCAAGCCAGTCTTGTGTACCGGAGTTCGACTCGAGTGTGCGTCCGCAACTGTATCAGCATCCGAAGGCCTGAGTTCGAGTGCAGTGGACCGCAGTTGGAGGGACCTGAGTTCGAGTACAGTGAACTGTCTCTGAAGGTCTGTGGTTCGAGATACTGTGAACTCGAGTGACTGAGATAGAAGAACTGTGAACGGAGAACTGATAGTTCTGATTTGTAAATAGTGCTTTGTAAATATTAGTTAAGATTAACAGTTCATTGTTGTTCGTACTAGTCCAAGTAAATTGTCATTGACTTCGGTGGAGTGCTATAACGAATACTGTGTTGAGTGAAAATCCAATTGTTGACGAGAGCGTTTAAGGCGAATTGTAGAAAAGAATTATTGTTGTGACGAATAAATTACATTGTTGTTACTAATAAAACGTTACACTATTATATGACCTGTCAAGTGGGCCTAATGAACACTGACAGTCTGAACATATTACTGTAATAATAATAATGATAATAATAATAATAATAATAATAATAATAATAATAATAATAATAATAATAATATTATCATCATCATCATCATATTAGAGTGTTTGATTCATATTAAAATATGTTAAAAAAAGGAAGTGCATTATATTTTTCTTCTATTTGTGTTTATTGGATTTGTGTTACCTCATCAGTCATCATTTTATTTGTATTTATTTCTACGAATTATGTTACCTAATTACTTTAATTTATCAATAATATTACTCTTCACCAAAGAGAACATGGTTGTATTGAAGCTTGTAATGTTATAAAATAAATAAACATTATGTTCTTCAGTTTAAGATTCCACATTTTATTAATTATTTTATCCACTTTCCGTAACAGTAAATAATTCTTTGTGTTATTTTTAAGTGTTTTAGGCAGCGCTTCATGGAGCCCGTTTCTTTGTATCTTCTTTTTTACGTAGCTGCAGCGTTTAACGTTTACCTCGCATGTTAATTTATTAGCTGTTAGTATTATAAATTATTTTATGCTCGACCATGCCGAAATGTACTAATTATACATCTGGTAGCAGTCCTTTAATGCATGTCATTAAAGTACACCTACTCATTAAAGTACAGGTCTTCAGCCAATGATAACTCAGCTTATATGTGTTCAGCCAATGACAAGTCAGCTTTGTACCGTTATAAAACCGCAAGTATCGATTATTCTCGGATATGCAATCGAAAGAGAATTAGCGAAAAGTCGCGGAGGCTGGAAATCCAATACTGTCGCAGAAGGTTATGTTCTGTTACTATAATAATTAGCGTTAATTGTAAATAATATTCAAATAAATTCAATTTGTCATCTCGTTTTTCAATGTTGAATTCAATAATCAAGGTTATAATATTATAATATTATCAAGTTTAACGGGACTACGTCAAGGTCAATGACATTATTGTTCCTCGGAAAAAATCAATACTTTCGCGTCTGCGCACATCTCACAATTCACGACCTAGAACAAGGTCACTTCCGATCTTGTCAGTTACAAATAAAATGTATACATCTGAATACCGGTAATTTCAAGTTAGAAATATGGTCGAGCATAAAAAGTCGTATCAAACTCGCCTATAATGGTAATTAAGAAGCTCGTATGAAAATTATGAAACTCGCTTGCGCTCGTTTCATAAATATCCATACTCGATTCTAATTACTATCATTATAGGCTCGTTGCATAATGTACTATTATCAATTTTATTTCGTCTGTAATATATAACAACACTTAAAGTTAAATAGGCCTTTTATACAAAATAACTCAGCAAATAGTTGTAATCACGCAAATGAAATTTGCAACCGCCATTTTACAATGAAGAGAAGCACTTTTTTCTCGTCAATTGGCAAAGCGAAAACGCTTTACTACAATGCTTTTAAAACACGCTTGGTTTCACTTTCAAAGTACGTTCTAAAATCGACTCAATCTATCTAAATTTTAAATCTGCCGCTACAAATTTGTACTCGGTACTGTACTTGGTTCAACCGAGTAATGACGTCACAGTAACTGCTCCGAACCGAACCGCTCCGTCCCCAGTCCTAGAAAACTACCCTCGGCAAGTTACCTTTGGATTAAAATTTGATCTCCCCAGACACCATGAAGAATAAAAGAGGTCTAATTGACTCAAGGAAACTTAGGAAAATTTTGCGCTTTGAAGAATTTAATAAATGGTGTAAACTGGCACAGAAAGGTAAAGGGGTCAGCTTATATCAAGACTTGACTCCCGCAAACAGCTGGGTCAGACATCATACAGGCCTTTCTAGCTCCTAGTGGAGAGATGCGCTGAAGATGACCGGTAATGTTGCTCCTGTACGCGCAGAACTCAAGATAATAACCACTGTAGGCGATGCCACTGTGTGGTTGAAACTTTGGCTCATGTCTTGGGTTCATGTCCATTTGGTGAAAATCTTCGTAACAGCAGACATCACAAAATCAGGTCTGTAATCGCAACATGCCTTAAGTCTAATTGCTACACTACCTATGAAGAAGTCCATGGAATAGCGGATACTGGAAGTCATCGGCGTATTGATATTATAACATTTAAACCTGGAGAGACGAAACATTGTATTCTGGATCCGACCATCAGATTCGAGACGGATCAGAATCAACCTGAGGAGGTTAATCTAGAGAAAAGGAGAATTTATGAACCAACTATCACTTATTACAAAACATCATATAAACTCAGGGATATAGAAGTCATCGGATTAATGGTGGGCGCTAGAGGGACCATAACAAAACAATTCGTGTCATTCTGTCATAAATTTGAAGTCCCAACAACAACAATTAAGGAAATTTCTATTATAGTTTTGAAGGGTTCTCTGCAGATTTTACGGCGATACTTATATTTCAATTCAAATTACGGTTGAATTTTCTTATTCTATTTTTTATCTGTATTTCTTATAACTTTCAACTATGTGAAATATTATCTACAACAAATTTTAGTTTCTTGTCAACAAATTCCATGTAAGACATTTTTAATGTCATCTTAAATGTTGCTGTTTAACATTATTTGTCTTTGGCAACCTCACCAAGTTGAGGAAAGTTACATTAATATTATTATTATCGACACAAACATTCCAACAAATCCCTGTATATTCTTCTACCTTGTGTCTTCAGCTTCGACTGGACTGTAGTTGCTGACGGAATGCAAGGTCGGCACCTGCCCTTGCTGGTCTTGTGGTAATGAATCGGGTCTTGACAAATTTTCGCCGCAGCGAGCCTGTATGTAAATATTGGGATCTGTCAGTCGGCCGATATCGGCCCATCAATATGAAGCAAGGCCGTCAACTATCTTGATGCTGCTACGGTGCTCAGGACGAGCATAATCCTTCAGGTCTGGGAGTAGCTTTATTTTATTGGGTTATTTTACGACGCTGTATCAACATCTTAGGTTATTTAGCGTCCAAATGAAATGAAGGTGATAATGCCGGTGAAATGAGTCCGGGGTCCAGCACCGAAAGTTACCCAGCATTTGCTCGTATTGGGTTGAGGGAAAACCCCGGAAAAAACCTCAACCAGGTAACTTGCCCCGACCGGGATTCGAACCCGGGCCACCTGGTTTCGCGGCCAGACGCGCTCACCGTTACTCCACAGATGTGGACTATTTATTATTATTATTATTATTATTATTATTATTATTATTATTATTATTATTATTATGTCAAAAAATCTAAAATTTTTACAAAAGTTACATTACCGGTTTTTTCTGTATGTTTGTGAAACTTGGACTCTCACTTTGAGAGGGGAACAAAGGTTAAGAGTGTTCGAGAATAAGGTGCTTAGGAAAATATTTGGGGCTAAGAGGGATGAAGTTACAGGAGAATGGAGAAAGTTACACAACGCAGAACTGCACGCATTGTATTCTTCACCTGACATAATTAGGAACATTAAATCCAGATGTTCAATATGGGCAGGGCATGTAGCACGTATGGGTGAATCCAGAAATGCATATAGAGTGTTAGTTTGGAGGCCGGAGGGGAAAATACCTTTGGGGAGGCCGAGACGTAGATGGGAAGATAATATTAAAATGGATTTGAGGGAGCTGGGATATGATGATAAAGACTGGATTAATCTTGCACAGGATAGGGACCGATGGCTGGCTTATATGAGGGCCGCAATGAACCTCCGGGTTCCTTACAAGCCAGTAAATATTATTATTATTATTATTATTATTATTATTATTATTATTATTATTATTATTATTATTATTATTATTATTATTATTATTATTTATCCCTTGAAAAGGTGGAAAAATTCAAAGACCTTGTAGCAACAGTAACAAATATAAATTATACTAGAGAGAAAATTAAAAGCAGAATAAATATGGGAAATGCCTACTATTATTCAGTTGACGGCTTTTGCCATTCAGCCCGCTTTCAAAACAGCTGAAAGTCAGAATTCTAAAACAGTTACATTACCGGTTGTTCTGTATGGTTGTGAAACTTGGACTCTCACTTTGAGAGAGGAACAGAGGTGTTCGAGAATAAGGTGCTTAGGAAAATATTTGGGGCTAAGAGGGATGAAGTTACAAAAGAATTGAGAAAGTTACACAACACAGAACTGCACGCATTTTATTCTTCACCTGACATAATTAGGAACTTTAAATCCAGACGTTTGAGATGGCAGGGCATGTAGCACGTATGGGCGAATCCAGAAATGCATATAGAGTGTTAGTTGGGAGACCTGAAGGAAAAAGACCTTTGGGGAGGCCGAGACTTAGATGGGAGGGTAATACTGAAATGGATTTGAGGGAGATGGGATATGATGGTAGGGACTGGATTAATCTTGCTCAGAATCGATAGCAGGCTTATGTGAGGGCGGCAATGAACCTTCGGGTTCCTTAAAAGACATTTGAAAGTAAATAAGTAACATATAACTTCTCAAAGAAGCAATTTTTGCTGAAATCGTTTTAATATAATACACACTGTGTTTTTTGAAACACTGTTGATATTGTCTATAGTTAGTTGAAAAGAGTCAGTATCATAGAAAAAACAGTAAATAATTTATGCTGAATTGGAATAAGTGGTCAATTTCTATTTGTAGGGTATTCAAGCTAGTTTAAATTTCTTGTAAAGTTTTGAGACCTACTTTTGAAAATCCAAGAGGAAAACGGAAAGAGCCTGAAATAAATAAAAAGTGAAGAGACGAAGAGAGAATACGGTAGCAATGAAAGAAAATGGAATAGAAAAAATTACTCAGGTCTGCGATGAAAAAATATTTTTAAAAAAGATTAATAAATTTAACTACATATGTGGAACAAAAAAAAAGAAACCTCATACAAACTAGGAAGGAAACGAAATTAAAATTTTATAAATTAATGGCAGTGCCCATGTTGCTATATGGCTCGGAATGTTGGACATTAAGCAAAAGTGAAGAGAGAAAAATAGAGGCCGCAGAAATGCGATTCCTAAGGAGTATAGCTGGCTACACTTTGTTAGACAAAAGGAGAAATGATACATAAGAAAGGAATTAGGCATCTTTAAAGTAACAGAGAAGATACACCAATATAGAACTAAGTGGAGGGAACATGTGAAAAGAATGGAAGAATACCGCATTCCAAAACTGCTGTTACATTACAGACCAACAGGCAAAAGAAACATTGGCAGACCAAAGAAAAGATGGACTCAACAAATGTTTAATGCATGAGACCGGAACAAGCCTTTAGAGCAGGCATGTCAATTGGTGCCCACAGGAGCAAGCGCGCGCTTTAGAGCCCAGGAGAGCCTGAGCGCTTTACAGCGGAAAGGAAAGAGACAGACGAAAGAGGTGGTATATGCCGCTTGGTCGAGCTATATTCAGGGATGGCCAGCACTGATTCAATGGATAAAGGGAAGAGAACTTATTAAAACTGTATCCATATTAATTTTTAGATTTGTCTGAGAAGTATAAGTGCATTATAAGAATATAAGTTTTAATTTTAATGCTCATTTTTCACACGTTTGATTTTTTTTATTCAAAAGAAATATTTTCTCAACTTTTCGTATAGAAAAGTGAAATTTTCAGGTATAGGCCTATTTATTTAGTAGCCTTACAGAATGTTTTCGTAAATCTAATATACCGTATATACGTATTACTGAAGATAGTGTATTGAAAATTTTGAAAATATTCGCATGGAAATTGTTTGTAAGGAAATGAATTAACAAAGCAACTACTGTTACATCATAAGCAAAAGATACGTGACCATGTGTTGTAAAAATGTCAGCTCTATAACTTCAGGAGATTTCGAGGAACTAATTTAATATTCTGATGATAGGAAGTTGCTCACAAATATCACCTTAAAAGCATAATGCGATAAGAGTTTTGTTATGTAATATTAGTTACACTTAAAACAGATACAGTACCTAGGTAACTTTGCTTTGTACTGTAATATTGTTTTGATTAGTTTATTTATTACTTTTGTAAGGCTAAAGATACCATCAATATAAATTCCAACTTATCATGTCACACTCAGTCTCTTTCTTTGGAATATCACTTTCTTTATGAATGATGTGTTCCATCCACTTAATACAGTATAATATTATACTACTATGGAATTTAAGTGAATATTCCTTCTTAACTCTCTATTATGTTATTAAGATTTATAACACAAGTGCAATATTAAGAAATCAGTGTTAGTACTTTTGTTTTACAGACAATATAGATAATATTAAACAGAAAGAAGCCATATAAAAATAACGACATAAAATTTCACGTTCCGTTTGAAGTTTGTGCACCACTGTTTTCTTAATCCAACAGGTTGCTTATTCATATACACAACCCTTCCTCTTTCCATACTTAGCGCTTGCTGCCCGCACACGACGTCAAGGTCAGAAAAATCACCTTGCTTTGACATCACTGCTTTAGAGGCTTAAACCTAGACGACGATGATGATAATGATTATTATTATTATTATTATTATTATTATTATTATTATTATTATTATTATTAGTAGTAGTAGTAGTAGTAGTAGTATTTATGAACCTTAATTTTGCAGGCCTGTGTTATTAATAGTGCAATAAAATTGTTATAATTAATTACAGTTCCCTATTTATCTTATATGCTCGATGTCAGCTAGCATTTCGTGTTAAACTTCCCTTAATGCTTTAAAAAAACAATTGAACTCTTTGGATAAAAACTATCACCACCCATAGTTACGAGCACCATAAGCCTATCAATGTAGTTCGATTGTTATTGGTCAATTGGACACAAATAAGTTTAGTAATTGGCCGATAAACAATAACGGGGAGTTACAAATGTACTTCGTTTGCTATTGGTCAATAGTGCATCAATAGGGCTAACCTTAGTGACTGGGTGGAAAACGTTAGCGTGGAGTTAACCAACCAGAAGCGAGATTTTTTATGTTTCGTACCGTATTGTGGTGTAGATACATCCAAAAGGAATGGCGAACCTATCTGTTGGAGCAGCTACCTGTCCAGGAGAACAGTGAAAGAATTCAGCACCCCGAGAAACCATAAGTCATTTATTTTGCATGCCTGTATTATCAAAGAAGGAAACAAGTGAAAGAAAATTACAAATAGACTACTAAGCTAAACGCGGACCATCAGAATAATTACGATGTAATATTACGTCAAAACGTGATGCTAGTGCAGCCGTGGCGAAAATGTGATCGTGCGCCGAGCCACTGTGTAACCTGCAACGTGCATAGCACATGTGGAGGTAGGCGGACACCCGAAGGGGAAGTGAAGCAACTGTCTGACTTATTAACGGATTTTCATTTTCCTTACGTCAAGCACTCAAATACAATTTTATACAGTACAAGGTTACAAACTAATGTTTAGTATGTGTAACGAAGAAAGAAATGAACAAGAAAACATAGGACACATTATCACAACCTAAAATTAACTGTCTTCAGAATGTCTCTGCGGCAGAGTTTCAAAATCAGGAATTATGTCACTTACTGCCAGTCGTAGTTGATCACGAAGGTATTAGTCTGTCAGTCGTGATCTAAATTTGGTTTTTACTATTTTAATTGTTGAAAATAATTTTTCACAAACGTAAGTTGTAGCGAACATGGCTTCAACAGAGAAAGCGAAAGAACGAAGCTTCGGATATTTATTTTTTGGCAAAGATTTGAAAAGTTCAACATTTGTCAAGTCCTTACATCTAGCTTTCATTTGACATCACATCGTAAATCTGTGAGTTTGAATTGAAGATCTAACCGCATTATTCATACATATGCTGAAAAAGGACGTACAGAGATGATGATGATGATGATGATGATGATGATGATGATGATGATGATGATAGTACATCATTTATAGTACGAAGTTGTGAATAGGCAGAATTTTTAGCAATAATGTTTCTCATCTTACATTTCACTTTTTCTGAAATTAGTGATATTTTGGATAACGATTTGTAATGCTTTATCCGCTTTATTAAGGACTTTTGAGATTTGTAGTTTAGACGATTCTAACAGGGTGATCCTTTTGGACACGATTTTAAAATTAGAATCAATGAATAGAATATCTTCCAATAGCTGTTCAGAAGGCAATGATTTTACAGCTGCAACAGCGGAACTGTCTGTGCTATCTAATGCATCAATTATCTCCATTATTTTGCCGTAATGTTCTGCATAATAATTAACAGCATCCAACCACGTTCCCCAACGGGTCAAGACTGGCTGCGGGGGTAAGGGTATTCCAGAGTTTATCGTTTGGAACAGCAACACTCTCATTGTAGTACGTTTGATTGAATTATTGTCTGTACTGAACAAATGTTAAGCTTTGACTATTCCAACCATAGTAATGCAAAAACAAGTGCTTACATAGGTATACATTAGCTGTAGCTGCTCTTTCTATTTGGACCGGTCACAACTCTTAACATGAACTGTTTATACTACGAGACCGGGCGGCCGCTCACCTCCTCTATATTACCGTACATCGGCAACCCGATTGTATGCTGCGTGTGGCAATTCAACGAAGTCTGATGATGATGATGATGATGATGATGATGATGATGATGATGATGATGATGATAAACCTTTTAATGTTTCATGAGTAACATGTAGTATAATGCCGTTTTATGTTATACAACCGTTTTCCTCGTAATACTTGTGAACAAATCACACATTTAATATTCTCATCATATTGGCATAAAAAATGCGTCCTCCCATCCCACTTGAAACTTTCGTTTTTGTAGAGGTATATGGTTTCGAGAGAGATATTGCGACGATACGCCACTCGCAAGTCAGAGACAAATACAAATGGAACGGAGTTTGATTCCAGTGAGTGAGAGAGTGGGGGTTGGAGGAGGTAGGAAGCAAGAGAAATGCATAGCTATCATTGCGAGCCACAATGTGCTCGCGAGTCACATTTTCGCCACGGCTGTGCTAGTGTAAGGACCTGACGGACAGCTGACAAACGCAACAACCAGGCAACGTTGCCGTTTGTTGTGACCACTCCATCTGGTCCCCTACTGGCAGACAACAAGAAGAGCACGTCAACAATAAATTCCGAGCTCTAACACTTTGTTCTCTCTTGCTACGTCCGCTTCTCAATTAAAAAATCAGGACAGTTTCCATGAGGTGTTGTCAAGAACATTTCCTAGCAACGTCATGAACGCCAGTTCATTGCTATGACGCGTCAGCAGAACTTTTCCGAACGCAATTAAAATTTCAGCGGATTTTTTTTTTATTGTCACGTTGCGAGTCGCAATTCTAGTAAATGCAAATGTTGTGGCACCTTCTCTCGTTTCAGGAGCTGCAAAATGGACGCGAGATTAAAACAGTTTTCTGTGGCACGTTCATTACACACACAAAGGATAAAGTTTGCACCGTGATACGTGACTTGAAGTCGTATGTAATACAGCATACAGCACGGAAAATTCCTCCCCATACTGGCACATAAATACAGCCGTGTTTTATTGTCTTTTATTTTTTATTCAGCGGAAAAAAATCTCATGCTAGAATTTGATGTCTCCAACGCTTCGAAAAAGGCATAGATGTTCGTCTTCAGGGCGAAATGGTAAGGTCACCAAATTTGTTATACAGGGTGATTAAAGAATTTCTCCCCTGGTTTATGGATGTGATTCCCGAGGTTATTTCGAACAAAAAAATTTAATTAAATTAATGGGTTGATATTCATAATTTCGGAGTTGCAACACATTTTCGGGTGAATGTTGAATTTGGTATTGCCAGTATAGGGAATTAAAAACAAACACTGAAAATACCTTAGCTTTGTAGTGTGGACTAGTAGAAACTCGATGTGATCACTGGGAGAGCTGTGGTCGCACCCAACCCGCCCTAAATAGGTCCCTTACTTACATAGGAAAATCGTCGTACTTGAAGGAAGAAGGCGGCCATATTTCGTCTTTGTGACGTAATTTGAGGTGGGGTGGGAGAACGATTGCAGTGTCGCCAACTGTGGTAACCATTCGTATAATCTTACACACCTAACCTAACCTAACGTTCTACACACCTACTGTATTGTAACATTCCTAACGTTTAGCACACCTGTTGTAACATTCCTCACAGTTTCATTTCGTTTACCGATATTGGCATCCCTGCTACACCTATGGCATATCGTCTGCTGGAACTCAAGAGTCATCTAGTGGAAGTGAAGTGAAACTGCGACTCTGTTAATTACGTTTCCTAAGTTTATACTGTGTTATCTGCTAGAATTATTGTGTCATTGTAGTGATAATTGCATATATATTGTACAATATAAAATTTAAATGTGTCGTGGCTGAGATAAAAGTGTTCTAAATTGATTACAGCGCCACAATCCCAGTGATAAACGTGTGAATATTCGTTAGGAGTCCGTTGGAAGTGGCCATGGCAAACTTAACATTGACCCATTTTCGAAACGCGTCAAAATGAATGGATCGCTAGGAATGTTTGTTGCCGTAGCTACGTGCACATTATTGATGTCGCATCTGGGAGTGGATAAAAGATTCCCTGCAGATTATACAGTTTCAGTTATACCACTCAGAAGACCTTAATTAAGGCTAATTTTAAATGAAATCTTTTATTTATAAATATAATTTTATAGTCATCTTCTAAGATTTTATTTTATAATTGATAATTAATGGTGCTTAATTATTACATTTTATTTTTATAACAATATTCATATTTAATTAATTATATTTATTTGCTATTAATTTCCGAATCTTCGTGGTCATCCTTAATTAAGGCCGGACGATCTCTCTCTCTCTCTCTAAGATATAAAACACGAAGAGTTCCTTCAACGCATTCTTAGACTGCCTTCATGGTCTGTTAATCAGCATTGTGGCTTCAAAATTTGGAGGTCTCGGGTTCGATTCCCGGGCTTGGCTCTCGGTGAATTTTTCTTGAAGATGAAAAATTGCCTGGGTGTCTAGAGTCTGGAAATATGTATGGATGTGAGTGTGAGTGTGCCGGTTAATATTAATTAGCCAATCATCACAATATAAAATAAAATATATCGGGACTATCGCTGGGCAGTAACCTGAACCCAAGTTTCAGCGTCACATTGTTGACAAGTAACGCCATCTGTTAGCACAGGCATAAAGCACTAATAGATGTTATAGAATTAACGAAAAAAAAAAAGAAAACGCATTCTGGATGCCGTGGCGGCAAAAAAGAACAAACGCGTGAAGCTGCGAAATGCTACACGCGCGGTTCACACCCGTGCGGGCCGTTGCTTTGAGATTCAGGGAGGCATTTTCGAAAATGTGATTTCAATCCACTCTAAATGAAAGAGACTGACACGTAAACATTCAGTTGTTTGCATTTTAATTATTTTTTTTTTATTTTTGTTAGTGAAATCCTGAAATAAAAGTTTTCTTCTGCCGTTTTCAAATTACCTCTCTTTGCCGTTTTCAAATTACCGTAACTTCGCAATTATGAATGGGACCCCAATAATTTATTTACATTTTCTGTCCCACATAACCTCAGGAATCATCTCCATAAATTGGGGGAGAACTTCGGGAATCACCCTGTATAATTTAAGTGAAGAGGATTGTATTTTTAAAACTTGTTTCCTATTTGGTGTAAAATATTAATTTTTTGTATGAAGAGAGCTCATATCTGTGGCAACTCAATCAAATAAAAATATTTTGGGGGCCCAAATTTGAAAAAAATATACCCAATGCAGAATTGTACTAAAACCGATATATCTAAACCGTTTTTAAAGATAGATTAAAACAGTTTTTTGCAATGTATTTGCAAAAGCATGTTTTACAAACTGTCTGTAACAGAATTTTGATATTAGTCCCTACGTTTGTAAAATAAACAATTAAAATTTAATAACAATTTTCTGATTTCCTTTCTTGCAAACAAACGGACGTATTTTTAAAATGAAATCAATTAATAAAATTCTGTTACAGAGAAAAGTTTCCTAATAGTCTAAAGAATGTGTGTCATAAATTTCATGCATGTATCTTTAGTAGTTCAGAAATTATATCCATTTTTGTCTGGCAATGTAGCAAAAAAAATGAAGTTACTGGAAACCGATAAAAGCGGGCGTATGATTTAAAAATCCATAGCGCAGGAAGTTTAAAAATGACGTCTCAACATCCGATAAGAACACAAATACCCACAAAATGTTATGCAATGCATTCCACACATATCAAAGGGTATTTTAAAGAAAAAAAAATGTTTTTTTGAAAATTTAATTTACCGGAAACAACAATAAAAGTGGGCGAGTGATTTAAAAATACATAACGCAGGAAGTTCAAAAATAGCGACTCAACATCCGATAAGGGCACAAATATCCACAAAAGTTATGCTATGCATTCCACACATATCACAAAGTATTTTAATTTTTTTTTTAATTTACTCATTTTTCACCAAAAAATACCATCCTCTCCCCTTAACCAAAACACGCCTGTCCATCGTAAGTGCTTTGTTATAATTAACGAGAAACAACGCCACCCTAACTTTAAATGGAAATTTTAGGCGGATAAGCTTTTAAAACTTCGAACTTTGGACTTTCCTCAGTCCAGTGATGTGTGGAATGTGTTTCTATCTTTTATAGTTTGTTCAGAATAAAAATTTCACTTCTGCGCCATCTTTCCGAATAGCCCGGTGTGTAAACTGAAATACGAAATGCACGTAGTCAGAAAGTTTTTTTCTAAGCGGTTCCTTTTAGTTAATCGCTTGCATTCTCACTACTTAAGTACGTCGTGTTGCAAAGATGACTCTTCCTCGTTGTCTTAGAACTAGCGGTGCAATCATTCCCGTGGCGTCACTTGCAAATATGATTTTCCCACCCTCCTTCCAACTTTACATCAAATTCCCCATGAATAGCAAGCAGGCAGTCAACAAGTTCAGGTGCAATTTAATTCCGCGTTTACACGCATTACCTGCCAATGCAACGTGTCGCCTCAATCAGAAGTAATCTGCATAGATGACGCAAAAATTGGGGTAACGCATAGCATTCGATCGTGTGATTTGTGGCGTTCATTACCTCAACTTTCACGCGAAACAAACTACAAAGTTGGTCGCACTGCTGTGTGGAAGCCAGTGCAGCTGCACTCGTAAATTCTCTACAAATACTAACTTTCCTACCATTTTATCTGGAACGAGAAATGCCGTCTACCATTATTCTTTATATAAAGGGAGAGAATCTTAGGTTTTGTTGTGGGAATACGAGTATAAAAAAAAATACAAGGAGTATGAGTCCAGTATCCCTTCACTTCACCCAGCAATACCTCGCGGATACAATTCGCTTTATATTTCATTTCAAGAAGTGTATTGTCCAGGATATAACGAACGTCAGATTACGAGATTTTCTGAACTTCAAAGGTCAACCGGAAAGAAGGAGCTATATAGCACTGACTTTAGACCTCAGTGGAAAGTCTGTGTGTTACATTTTGTATGTATAGAATACGGACTCACAACAAAACCTGCCACAAATCTCCGAATTTATTTTCAACTGATATTCCACACATTTAATTAGTAAACGCCACAGGGATAGCTTGGACTTATCGAGTTGTACTTCCCACAAAAGCGTGATACAATATAATATGGCAATACAAAAATAGTAACCGAAATATAAGACAATCATTCAATATAACTGCATTTTTATTATTATTTACTCTCCAAACTTTATTAGTACACAATTTATATCAGGTCATGGTAAATTTGGAGCTTATTTTGAACGATTCAAAATTAAGACTGGAGAAGAATCGAGATATTCAGTCGGTTGAACATCTACTGTTTGAATGTCCTATATTTTACATGCAAAGACAATACCTTACTGTCCATGCTCTAAACTGTAAAATAACCTATGAGCAACCAATATGCACTGTTTTTCAAAAGCACTGTTGCTACAA
This sequence comes from Periplaneta americana, assembly GCF_040183065.1. NCBI lineage: Eukaryota > Metazoa > Arthropoda > Insecta > Blattodea > Blattidae > Periplaneta > Periplaneta americana. Next base: position 6,476,137 of record NC_091123.1, read on the forward strand.
ACGTTTCGTCAAATTCATACATCTTATATATTCAAGGTTATAATTTCATCTTTATCATCATGATAATCCAAAATATGTATTAGACTAGATGGTCTGTTAAGGTCTCACGTCAGTCCAACTCTTAGCAGGGCGACCAACAAATTTTCTTTCACGAGGAGCGTACTGCAGGATTTGTTTTCGGTATCAGTGTTCTATCCATCCTTTTGAAATGATTAACATATTGTAATATTGATTCGACTTTGAGTTATTTCAGGATATCATTATTTCTTTCGTGGTTCCATTTTGTGTCTCATGAAGTCCATCTCGGCAGCGATTAAAACTGTCGGGCAAGAGTTCTTTTTTAACTGCGATTCGTGCATAACTCTAAATAAATGATGGTTTTAAAATTGTATTTATTATGCATTATGTTTTTATAAATTTGGTCAATTTATTTTGTATATCAAAGTCATGTGTAAGTGATAATGAATGTCCAAGGTATTTAATACTGTTCATCCTTTCCAATTATCTGTTACTGACGTACATCTTGCTGTGTGTATATATATCTGTGTGTGAGTGTATGTATTTATGTATGTATGTATGTATGAATGTGTAAATTTATAAATATATGTCTACATGTTGTTATATTATGTCTACAAATGTACATATTTTAGCGAAATGTCTTAATATGATCTACAAGTTCAACATGTCTATTCATGTTAAATTCTCTAGGTATTTCGATTATAATTTCAAGCCTTCAATCAAATTAATGTTTATTCACCGTATGTATCTATATGTTATGTCTCTACATACGTAAGTAAGCATGTATGTATGTATGTATGTATGTATGTATGTGTGTATGTATGTATGTATGTATGTATGTATGTGTGTATATTAGCTAAGTGTCATAATATTATCTATAAGTGCAACATGCTATTCATGTCAAATTCTCTATGTTTTTCGACTGTAATTTCAAGGCATTAATCTAATTAATTTATATATGTTACACTCTTACAAGTGTATATTTATTGTATGGTAGTCTGTAAGTTTCAATTTGTTATGATTAGTTTAAAATATAACCCTAATATACTATATGTCAAATAGGGTTTATAAATATGGAATAAATACTATTATTATTATTATTATTATTATTATTATTATTATTATTATTATTATTATTATTATTATTATTAAAGGCCAAATAGAAATGATCGGGACGAAATTGAAATACAAACTGCTGAGATATTTATACCAGAACCCAAACTTTCTGAAGTCAAAATTGCGATACAAAATCTGAAAAATTATAAGTCTCCAGGTATCGATCAAATTTCAGCAGAATTAATACCAGAGGGTCGAAGCGCATTATCTAACGAAATTTATAAGCTTGTACTTGCTATTTGAGAAAAGGAAATTGTACCAGAACAATGGAAGGAGTCCATAATCGTACCTATTTTTAAGAACGGGGACAAGACTAACTGTAGTAACTTTCGAGGAATATCACTTTTGTTGACGTCGTACAAAATTTTGTCCAATATTCTTTTGAGAAGATTAATTCCATATGTAGATGAAACTATTGGGGATCATCAGTGTAGTTTTAGGCGTAATAGATCAACTATTGACCAGATATTTTGTATTCGACAGATAATGAAAAAATGAGAGGATAAGGGTACAGTGCATCAGTTATTCATAGATTTCAAAAAGGCATATGACTCGGTTAAGAGGGAAGTATTATATGATATTCTTATTGAATTTGGTATTCCCAAGAAACTAGTTCGATTAATTACAATGTGAATAATTTCGAGGGAAAAATTGTTCCGGGGCCGGGTATCGAACCCGGGACCTTTGGTTAAACGTACCAAAGCTCTCCCACTGAGCTACCCGGGAACTCTACCCGACACCGATCCAATTTTTCCCTCTATTTCCACAGACCTCAAAGTGGGCTGACGACAGTCAAGCAACCAACATTTGAGTGCACACTAACTCTGTGTGACTTTAAATTGTGGTTTTCTGTTACGTACAGTGACGTGTATTATGCAAATTAAGCTGTCAGCCCACTTTGAGGTCTGTGGATATAGAGGGAAAAATTGGATCAGTGTCGGGTAGAGTTCCCGGGTAGCTCAGTGGGAGAGCGTTGGTACGTTTAACCAAAGGTCCCGGGTTCGATACCCGGCCCCGGAACAATTTTTCCCTCGAGATTATTCAAATTAACTTTACAGGGAGTTATTCCTGAAAGCTTAATTTCCATAATTACAATGTGTTTCAGTGAAACGTACAGCAGAGTCCGTATAGGTCAGTTTCTGTCAGAAGCGTTTCCAATTCACTGTGGGCTAAAGCAAGGAGATGCACTATCACCTTTACTTTTTAACTTTGCTCTAGAGTATGTCATTAGGAAAGTCCAGGGTAACAGAGAGGGTTTGGAATTGAACGGGTTACATCAGCTGCATGTCTATGCGGATGACGTGAATATGTTAGGAGAAAATCCACAAACGATTAGGGAAAACACGGGAATTTTACTTGAAGCAAGTAAAGAGATAGGTTTGGAAGTAAATCCCGAAAAGACAAAGTATATGATTATGTCTCGTGACCAGAATATTGTACGAAATGGAAATATAAAAACTGGAAATGTATCCCTTGAAGAGGTGGAAAAATTGAAAGACCTGGGAGCAACAGTAACAAATATAAATGATACTCGGGAGGAAATGAAACACAGAATAAATATGGGAAATGCGTGTTATTATTCGGTTGAGAAGCTTTTATCATCCAGTCTGTTGTCAAAAAATCTGAAAGTTAGAATTTATAAAACAGTTATATTGCCGGTTGTTCTTTATGGTTGTGAAACTTGGACTCTCACTTTGAGAAAGGAACATAGGTTAAGGGTGTTTGAGAATAAGGTGCTTAGGAAAATATTTGGGGCTAAGAGGAATGAAGTTACAGGAGAATGGAGAAAGTTACACAACACAGAACTGCACGCATTGTATTCTTCACCTGACATAATTAGGAACATTAAATCCAGACGTTTGAGATGGGCAGGGCATGTAGCACGTATGGGCGAATCCAGAAATGCATATAGAGTGTTAGTTAGGAGGCCGGAGGAAAAAGACATTTGGGGAGGTCGAGACGTAGATGGGAGGATAATATTAAATGGATTTGAGGGAGGTGGGATATTGTGTAGAGACTGGATTAGTCTTGCTCAGGATAGGGACCAATGGCGGGCTTATATGAGAGCGGCAATGAACTCCCAGGTTCCTTAAAAGCCACTAAGTAAGGGTATTATTATTATTATTATTATTATTATTATTATTATTATTATTATTATTAAGGGTAGTTAGGCCTGAAAGAATTTTTAAGCAATATATATATATATATTTTTTTTATCATATTATACTCACACAGTTAACAACAATATAATTTATCATAAAACATTTGAAATTCATAAGTCAAACAGGTTTTTATTTATTAATTACTTTATTTTTTGTATCGCCTTATGTACACCTTGTACCTCACAATAGTCCTGGACAATATGCTATCCTGCATGGGCTTTAAAATGACCAAAGGACAAAATTGATCATACTTTATGAAAGAAGAAACGTTGGACTATTTTCAAGTATGAAGGTGGAAGACAGGTCAATTTTATGAAAATTTCGAAATTTCAGTCCTAAGCCCCTTAAATCTTCAACAGGAAAAACAATGAATATTTTTCTGCTTGGTTATTTAACGATGCTGTATCAACTACTAGATTATTCAGAGTCGATGTGTTTGGTGATATCGAGATGGTATTTGGCGAGCCGAGGCCGAGGATTTGCAATAGATCACCTGACATTCGTCTTACGGTTGGAAAAAACCTAGGAAAAAACCCAGCCATGTAATTGGGCCAAGCGGGAACGAAGCCGCGCGCCCGAGCGCAACTCCGAATGGACAGGTACACGCCTCAGCCGACTGAGCTACGCCGGTGGCAACAACAATGAATATTGAAATCGTGAAAATGATATGCAATTTATTCTCAATACTTGATTCATCAATAAGTACAATAAATGTATCATTAAACTGAATACGTCCTGTATTAGAACTCTTTACTATTTCCGATAGCGAATACATTAATGCTCTTAATAATACATGAAAATAATTAACTATTGTGAACGTTATGTAACAGTTGGCCAAACAAAATATTCTTACAAAACAGTAAGGCGATGATTCATATTTAAATGTATTACTCGTAGTTTCAAAAATTTTAACACATGTTTTCAAAATACTTATTTTATTTTATTAGCTTCCTCAAATTACAGGCTGCCATTAGACAAAGCATACAAAACAATACAAGAACAAAATAGAAGATGAGAGCTAAAAGAGTAAGAAAAAAGGCAAACAAATACAGAAACAAACAAAGGCAGTTTACAGAAGAAAAAAAAATTTCAAGTAAAGAATCAATGAAAGCTAAGAAGGAAAAAGAAAAATGATAATGGTGCGTCAATTTTTTTCCATACACTGAATTAGAGTCCATATACGTGGTTCCGTAAAAGTTTGACTGGCTCTTTAATTATGAGGAGGGCCAGTTCGTTCAGAAAAGATTTGTGCAGTCCTAGGGTCTTACAGAATTGAGAAGAGAAGTTGGGTATCGTTCCTCTTGCTCCAAACATCAATCCCGTAACACTGATGTCGTGAAGTTGGTATTTATCTTTATAATACGGGATGGTTGGAACGTAGATTGCTCGTTTCTCCTCATGTACGTCCTCGGGCTGTCTTTTGTACGTTTCAAACCTGATGGTGGGGTCGATTATCATACCCTGAGACAGGGATTCGCTAATGGCGATTATGTCAATTCGTCTGCTACTGCCATTGTCGGCGGTTCCGTGGACTTCTTCATAACGGTGTATTTTAGTTTTACTTACTTACTGGCTTTTAAGGAACCCGGACGTTCATTGCCGCCCTCACATAAGGCCGCCATTGGTCCCTATCTTATATTATCCTCCCATCTACGTCTAGGCCTTCCCAAAGGTCTTTTTCCTTCCGGCCTCCCAACTAACACGCTATATGCATTTCTGATTCGCCCATACGTGCTACATGCCCTGCCCATCTCAAACGTCTGGATTTAATGTTCCTAATTATGTCAGGTGAAGAATACAATGCGTGCAGTTCTGTGTTGTGTAACTTCCTCCATTCTCCTGTAACTTCATCCCTCTTAGCCCCAAATATTTTCCTAAGCACCTTATTCTCAAACACCTTTAACCTATGTTCCTCTCTCAGAGTGACAGTCCAAGTTTCACAACCATACAGAAGAACCGGTAATATAACTGTTTTATAAATTCTAACTTTCAGATTTTTGGACAGCAGACTGGATGATAAAAGCTTCTCAACCGAATAATAACACACATTTCCCATATTTCTTCTGCGTTTAATTTCCTCCCGAGTGTCATTTATATTTGTTACTGTTGCTCCAAGATATTTTCATAATACTATTAGGATAAATAATATCTATGTATTTGAGTAGCATAATATCAAAGACGGAGATCTGTGTCTCCATAGTTTTGATCTAGAGGCAATTTTTTAATTCACAGTGTTCTTTGTAATATTTAACACAATTTATTTTATAAGTATAGTGTTAATTTGCATATGGTTTCACTATAACTGGAAATAGCATGAAAAATTGTATAAAAAACCACAGCTATCTAAATTTCGATTGAGGTCAGATGTCCATCTTTGATATTTAGCTACTCATTTTTTGTGATATTTTATCTCGTTTTATCTCCTTTAACATTTGCAACGCATCCTGGTTGAAATAATATAATATGTTCTAATATTACGTTCAATGAAAATTTCCATTAGTTCAGTAACGATAAAAGCATTTGCAGAATTGGATATAAATTGGATCAGTATTTCTGTTCAAATTACAATACAAAAAATAGAAAAAATATATAGACGTACAGTTTGATCGTAATCATACAATATGTGAATACATGCACGTTTCAAGAGAGACTCAAACTAGAAACTGAATTTCACTTTCTAATTAATTAACGAGCTACGGAGAAAAATAAAATATTCACCTGCAAACATGTATTAAACGCTAAATAAAATTACTTCTATCATCCAACTCCTTTCCTGTTTTTGTCATTATTATTATTATTATTATTATTATTATTATTATTATTATTATTATTATTATTATTATTATTAACACAGGGCTCCACCCTAGGTCCGTTATTATTCTTGATTTTTATCGATGGCATTTGTAAGCCCATCTGTTCCCATTATCTTCTCTCTGTTGATGATTTTAAAATATTTAGGAAAATTAATAGTCTTGCTGATTGTCATTTACTTCAAAACAATATACATGCCATTCAACGTTGGTCTGATTATACCGGTATGAAAATTAATATTTCTAAAACATGCGTTAGTCGACCTGGTTGGCGAGTTGGTATAGCGTTGGCCTTCTATGCCCAAGGTTGCGGGTTCGATCCCGGGCCAGGTCGATGGCATTTAAGTGTGCTTAAATACGACAGGCTTATGTCAGTAGATTTACTGGCATGTAAAAGAACTCCTGCGGGACAAAATTCCGGCACATCCGGCGACGTTGATAAAACCTCTGCAGTTGCGAGCGTCGTTAAATAAAACATAACATTTAAAACATGCGTTATCTCTTTTTCTAGGAAGACAACTACATTAAAGTTTAACTATTCGCTATTCAATGCCGCCATAATCAGGAAGGACTGTATAAAGGATCTCGGTATATATCTTGATTCTAAATTGTACTTTCATGACCATGTTGATCATTTATTTAATCATTCACTAAGAATTCTTGGTCTCATTAGGTCTATTAGTTATTCCTTGTCCTCTCCTGATACACTACTTACATTATATTATGCTTTAGTAAGGTCTAAACTAGAATATGCATCTGTTGCGTGGAACTCTATTAGGCCTACTTCTACTGATTCAGCTAAACTAGAAAACATCCAAAGAAAATTCATTTTTCTTTGTGCGTTCAGATTCGTACCCAACCCCTCTTCTTTAAATTATGAACTATCTAGTAAATATTTTAACTGTACCAGTCTGTATTCGAGACGTCAGGATATTGATTACACATTCTTTAGTAATGCTATTAATGGTGTCATTGATTGCGATTCTTTTATACATAACACCTATCTTAGAATTCCCGTGAAAGATTTTCGTGGTCACATACGCCTATCACATAACCAATGCTAACCATACATACAATAACATAAATGCGGACATGGAAATCCTACACATACAACCCAAGAACCAAAAACTCAACACACTAGAACAATACCAAATATACAAAAACACTAAAACACACCCCGATCAAATTCTCAACACACAGATCAATTTCAATACACACACACTATTTGACTCCACTTTTCAACACTTTTCAACAATCAAACGCACCCACATAACAGGCAGAGAAGTTCGAGATGACGCCGAGATCTAGTAGGCTCTGAGGATGGTGTGATGAAGCACCGAAACAGCTGTAAGCCGCACAAACTTACATAATTAACACGAGTAAGTCCGCTAGTTAATCAATTACAAAGAATTTTCTTCACTAAATTACTTAAATCTCTTTCTCCAGTAGCCAGATGTATTAAAAGTGCCAATTTGCAAGATCTGATTTGATTTTACTTATGCGTGATACACTCTTACTTGTCATTTAATATCTTTTATTATTTGTTAGATATTCCTGTTTATTTTGTTGCATTTGGTCAATGATTAATGTTACTATTATATTGATTGTATTTCATCTCACTGCCATTTTCTGTCATTCATTCTCATCAGCATTTGTTCTGTTTTGTATTGCTTTTTGCATCTTGTGCTAAACTGTAATTATTGGCCTTGTGCTGTTGTTTTGCACGTTAATATTCTAAAGAAAGAAAGAAAGAAAAAAAGAAAGAAGAAAAGAAGTTAAGGAAAGAAGGAAAGAAGGAAAGAAAAGAAAGAAAAGAAGGAAAGAAAGAAAGAAAAGAAGGAAAGAAGGAAAGAAAGAAAGAAAGAAAAGAATGAAATAAATAAATAAAGAAAGTAAGAAGGAAGGAAGGAAGGAAAGAAAAGAGGAAGGAAGGAAAGAAGTAAGGAAAGAGGGAAGGAAAGAAAGAAGGAAGGAAGGAAAGAAGGAAGGAAAGAGAGAAGGAAAGAAAGAAGGAAGGAAGGAAAGAAAGAAAGTAGGAAGGAAAGAAGGAAAGAAGGAAGGTAGGAAAGAAAGAAAGAAAGAAATAAAGAAGGAAAGAAAAAAGGAAAGAAGGAAGGAAGGAAGGAAAGAAAGAAGGAAGGAAAGAAAGGAAGGAAAGAAAAAGAAGGCAGGAAAGAAAGAAGGAAGGAAGAAAAGAAAGAAGGAAGGAAAGAAAGAAGGAATGAAGGAAAGAAAGAAGGAATGAAGGAAAGAAAGAAGGAATGAAGGAAAGAAAGAAGGAATGAAGGAAAGAAAGAAGGAAGGAAGGAAAGAAAGAAGGAAGGAAGGAAGGAAAGAAGGAAGGAAAGAAAAAGAAGGCAGGAAAGAAAGAAGGAAGGAAGGAAAGAAAGAAGGAAGGAAGGAAAGAAGGAAGGAAAGAAAGAAGGAAAGGAAGGAAGAAAGAAGGAAGGAAAAAAGAAAGAAGGAAAACAAAGAAGGAAGAAAGGAAAGAAAGAAGAAAGAAAGAAAGAAAGAAAGAAGGAAGGAAGGAAAGAAAGAAGGAAGGAAGGAAAGAAAGAAGGAAGGAAGGAAAGAAAGAAGGAAGGAAAGAAAGAAGGAAGGAAGGAAAGAAAGAAGGAAGGAAGGAAAGAAAGAAGGAAGGAAAGAAAGAAGGAAGGAAAGAAAAAGAAGGCAGGAAAGAAAGAAGGAAAGAAAGAAAGAAAGAAAGAAAAAAGGAAAGAAAGAAGGAAGGAAAGAAAGAAGGAAGGAAAGAAAGAAAGAAGGAAGGAAAGAAAGAAGGAAGGAAAGAAAGAAGGAAGGAAAGAAAGAAGGAAGGAAAGAAAGAAGGAAAGGAAGGAAGAAAGAAGGAAGGAAAAAAGAAAGAAGGAAGGAAAACAAAGAAGGAAGAAAGGAAAGAAAGAAGAAAGAAAGAAAGAAAGAAAGAAAGAAAGAAAGAAGGACGGAAGGAAAGAAAGATGGAAGGAAAGAAAGAAAGATGGAAGGAAAGAAAGAAAAATGGAAGGAAAGAAAGAAAGAAGGAAGAAAGAAAGAAAGATGGAAGGAAAGAAAGAAGGAACGAAGGAAAGAAGGAAAGGAAGGAAAGAAAGGAAGGAAAGGAAGAAAGAAATAAATTATTATTATTATTATTATTATTATTATTATTATTATTATTATTATTATTATTATTATTATTATTATTATTAAATAACGAACAACTAAGAGCCACAATTTCGCTCGGGTACAGTGCATACCTGAATTATAATCAATCAAAAGCCACTTCAAAATTTAAAGCTTTGTAAATATCACAATGTGTGTGGTAGAAAAAAAGAGTAAACAATGGAGTTTATCTTTTACAAACCATGCTCAGCAAGCACTATAGCTTACAGCACAAGAGGCAATCAATATATTTCTGAACTGCACTTGAATTTATTGTACCGTTAAACATACTGCACATGCGCGTCACTGAAGATCATTGCTTCCATACCCGTTGAGTCAGTCTATCAAATAGCATCAGATTTCCTCTAAGAACTGAGCTTCTACACGTGATTTTGTGCAAACATGTCAAGGACCTATTGCGAATTTTTCTGGAATCTCTCCAGATATGCCTTATGGCTAGACTTCTTCTCTACCTCTGAAGTGATGCAATTAGTATAGATTCCAGGCGTTTTCCTTGTTCAACATTAATTTCTCCGTTTATCATGTCCTGTGTGTTGCCTACATTCAGGGCGGTGCGGAAACTTATTGATAGTCTCTTGTAGTAGCGCTCCCCGTCTATTGTGACAGACTCTAACGTACCACTGTTGTTTCTTCGAAGAAATATGGACTAATATGGAAAAGTGAACCTACACTACACAGAAACGTTTGTTGTATAAAACAATTGATAACTTGTGTAACTATGGAGAATAATAAAATCTTTCAAATGGTATATAAAAAAATACAGGGTGTCTTTTAAAAATGTTTCCGGTGACGTCACAATTCGCACAACTACAATATCAGGAGTGGTTTGTTTTTGTGAAAAAGTGTCTTTTAATAGTACATTATGCAACGAGCCTATAATGATAGTAATTAAGACGTGAGTATGTTTGTTTATGAAACTCGCTTGCGCTCGTTTAATAATTTTCATACGAGCGTCTTAATTACCATTATAGGCAAGTTTCATACGACTTTTTATGCTCGACCATATTTCTAACTTGAAATTATTCAGAAGTATTAATTTTATTCGTATCTGACTGAAGATCGGAAATGAACTTGTGCATAGCTCGTAAATTTTGAGATGTGCGCAGACGCGAAAGTATTGATTTTTTCCGAGGAACAATAATGTAATTGACCTTGATGTAATCTAGAGAATAACATGAACTAATTTTGATATAACCTGGAAATTGATTTAGAATTGGAAAACGAGTTGACAAATTGAATTTATTTGAATATTATTTAAAATTAAAGCTAATTATTATAGTAACAGAACATAACCTTCTGCGACAGTATTGGATTTCCAGCCTCCGACGTTTCCCTCGTTGTCTTTCGATTGCATATCCGAGAATAATCGCAAACCTGAACTTTAATGAATAGGTGTACTTTAATGACATGCATTAAAGGACTGCTTCCAGGTGTATAATTACTACATTTCGGCATGGTCGAGCATAAAATACACTGTTTGACATGTAAGAGTATTTTTGAAAAATATTTTCATTTAGCTGTAGCAGACAATACGCACTTTATAACAGATTGTAGTTCAACAATATATCATCGTCAGTGACAGAACCGCAATCGACCAAATTCTTGAGTGAAATACAGATAGGTAAGTGGAAATAAAAATTTACGATATCCACAGAACGTTATATTTCATAAAAGTATAGAGTTATTAAGGCACTTAAACCCTAAGGTAAGCCTAAGCCATGATTTCGAGAGACCGGGTACTAGAAACGAGGAAAGCCATCTTCCAGACATCAGCAAAAACTCTCGTAAAATGAAATGCTTGCAATAAACCGAATGGCATAAAACAGTAGAATGACGATTCAGTAATTTTTCATGCAGTAATCGCATTTCCGTGTCGTTTTCTGAGCCGCGCGATTTCTTTGAGAAATGCAATCTCATTGCCGGCGATTCCTCCAACTTTCGAGGATTTACGACAGAAATATTGATCAAAGGTAGCGTGTCGGGGATTATCACATTTTTCCTACATCCATTCATTTCCTTCGAAATCTAACGCTTCCAAGGAGAGAAAGACTTAATTGCAATAATGACACAAAAAGAAATCCTTTGAGAGGGCGCTCTTCGTTAGCAGGGTGACTTTCTGCATGTGCAAGAGTTCTCTTTTCGTAACCGCTTTTTACTTAAAGGATTGAAAACTTGACATAAATATAACGATGACATTGAATTTCTCATTATAAGTTTTATATGTTTTGGAATAACTCAGTTCATTACGTTGCCAGGGATACTAACTGTTGTTCATGTTCATTTTCTTGAACTATTATTCAAAAGATATGGGTAACTAAATGAAATTACTTATTGATTAAGTCAAAAAGGCATATGACTCGGTTAAGAGAGAAGTTTTATATGATATTCTTATTGAATTTGGTATTCCCAAGAAACTAGTTCGATTAATTAAAATGTGTCTCAGTGAAACGTACAGCAGAGTTCGTATAGGTCAGTTTCTGTCAGATGCGTTTCCAATTCACTGTGGGCTAAACCAAGGAGATGCACTATCACCTTTACTTTTTAACTTTGCTCTAGAATATGCCATTAGGAAAGTCCAGGATAACAGAGAGGGTTTGGAATTGAACGGGTTACATCAGCTGCTTGTCTATGCGGATGACGTGAATATGTTAGGAGAAAATCCACAAACGATTAGGGAAGACACGGGAATTTTACTGGAAGCAAGTAAAGAGATAGGTTTGGAAGTAAATCCCGAAAAGACAAAGTATATGATTATGACTCGTGACGGGAATATTGTACGAAATGGAAGTATAAAAATTGGAAATTTATATTTTGAAGAGGTGGAGAAGTTCATATATCTTGGAGCAACAGTAACAAATATAAATGATACTCGGGAGGATATTAAACACAGAATAAATATGGGAAATGCCTGTTATTATTCGGTTGAGAAGCTTTTATCATCCAATCTTCTGTCAAAAAATCTGAAAGTTAGAATTTATAAAACAGTTATATTACCGGTTGTTCTTTATGGTTGTGAAACTTGGACTCTCACTTTGAGAGAGGAACATAGGTTAAGGTTGTTTGAGAATAAGGCGCTTAGGAAAATATTTGGGGCTAAGGGGATGAAGTTACAGGAGAATGGAGAAAGTTACACAACTCAGAACTGCACATATTGCATTCTTCACCTGACATAATTAGGAACATTAAATCCAGACGTTCGAGATGGGCAGGGCATGTAGCACGTATGGGCGAATCCAGAAATGCATATAGAGTGTTAGTTGGGAGGCCGGAGGGAAAAAGACCTTTGGGGAGGCCGAGACGTAAACAGGAGGATAATATTAAAATGGATTTGAGGGAGGTGAGATATGATTGTAGAGACTGGATTAATCTTGCACACGTTAGGAACCTATGGCGGCCTTATGTGAGGGCGGCAATGAACCTGCGAGTTCCTTAAAAGCCATTTGTAAGTATTATTATTATTATTATTATTATTATTATTATTATTATTATTATTATTATTATTATTATTATTATTATTATTATTACATTTTTCTCTGGTTCTAATAAAAGTCACTCTGCCTATAGAATGGTTCACTCTTTCGTCCACAGCCACTAACTGGTTACAAGAACAAAAACAACCCTTAATCTTTCTCTAAACTAGAACGAGAATTCAGCAAATATCTGCAGACGCTTGTCCCGTAATAGCTTCTTCAGCACAGGCAAAAGACTAAAATGAGGTCTTAAACTCTTGACATCGCTTCCTGATTGCCTTGCATAAGCACTCTTCTGCCTTGAAATATAACCATTTAAAATGTAAATAAACGTGAAGCGAAGGGAAGGAACTGATCAAGTAAGCGGGACCAAATTACTGCGCGTTAAAGGGGAGCGATGCAAATCTGGAGAGGTGGGAACATTTTCTTCAATTTCGCTCTTGAGAGGGTTTTAATAACATTGCACTTTCACAAACAGCAGGATGACGTATTACGATGTAAAAGTTTCATAGTGACCAACATGCTGCGAGTTTTTAAACGTTTCAACGGAAGGCATACGGACAAATAACGTACGTTTTGGAACTTCGGGTTGGTTCCATCTGCAAGTGCTTCAGAGAAAGTGGAAGTTAATAATAATAATAATAATAATAATAATAATAATAATAATGTTTTATTATCTCTGGCAGAGTTAAGGCCATAAGACCTTCTCTTCCACTCAACCAGCCTTAATCAATACAATACATATTTAAATGACGAATATTTACACTACACTTAAAAGGTTCTCCAGCAATATTCTTCAGTTAAGTTAACGACTAGTAGACTACATATTTATTTAAATTTAGATAAACCTATAAGGTAAAGTAGTAACTTAATTTATGAGCTAATTTCATTCAATCAATTATAATTAATTTGAGGTTTGAGATAGCTAGTAAAATGATGAAAATTCATTTAATATAAGCTTACTAGAACCATGTTACAGGGAGAAAAAAATATATAAAACTATAAATCTAAAATATATTTCTATAATGAGAATATTAATGTAATTGCCATTAGAGGTTTTGTAAATCTATTTAGAGAAATTAATGATAATAATAGGAATGGAAAGATGTTAGTTTCATTATAATATGTAATAAATATTAATCAGGAATTAGTTTGTTAAGTAAGAATTTATGTAATTTTGACCTAAATGTAGTTATTGTCCAACAACCCCTTACATCACTCGGTAGCGAGTTCCAATTTCTAGCAACTGAAACTGTTAGAGTGCTGCAAAACAGCGCTAAGTACCGGTTTATATTTGACCGGTCGGAGAACAACCGGCGAGGTTGAACATCCGACAGAATATCCGATTTTCAAGCGATTACGCCTGATGTTTTGCAGGGTAGACAGAACACCAGGCGCACTTCACCATACAGGAACTCCGATGACATTTTCTGACTACACAAATGGAGTAACAATTGAAGGAAATTTATTTTTCCTAATTAAAGAAATATGGCTCGTGGTCTAAGGCATCCTGCGCGCTGGTTCGAGTCCTCATGGAAGAAGAAATTTTCTCATGAAATTTCGGGCCAGTGTATGGGACCGGTGCCCACCCAGCATCGTGATGCACTTGGGGAACTACGATAGGTAGCGAAATCCGGTTGCGAATACCAGGTATAACGGCTGGGGGGATCATCGTGCTAACCACACGATACCTCCATTATGGTTGGATGGTCGTCCACCTCTGCTTCGGCATGTGGGCGTGAGACCAGCAGCCGCTGGTCGGTCTAGGCCCTTCACGGGCTGTAGCACCACGAATTATTATTAATTAAAGAAATAAGTGTTAGCTTGAAATAGGCCTTTATTTGATTGGACACTTTGGTACATTTATCTTCGTAACTAATACATAAATCAACTAATGGACAGCGGTAACAACAAAGGAAATAAGTAAGTGTAATGCATGAATAAAATCTGACAGGTAAACAAATGCAAAGATTAAATAAATTACAATTACTTACAAAATAGAAAAATAAATAAGTACACACTTACTATTGTAACGTTTATACTTTAAACTCAAAATGCAAAGGTTACCTCTTAAATAGTAGTTTTTAATATAACCTATGTCTTTTAATTATTCTAAGAGGATGTATTATTATTTCATATTTATTACTTCCGAGTTTACAGTCCGCCGAATTAGCTCTGCGGTAGCGTGCCTGCCTCCAGACTAGCCGGCCCAGGTTCGATTACGGCGGGTTCAGAGACTTTCGTGCAAAATTTCTACCTCGGAACTAAGAGAGATGGCGGTGCACAACTTCTAATCACTAGATTGTGCACCAATATGCCTGGGTTAAATTCCAAATCTTTCCGCAGTGCATATTGCATTTCTCCACTCCTGTCTATCTTGCGTCTTGTTTTCAAAATTTATCCACCCATCATAACCTAGACACACGATCACAACACTCCTCAATATTATCCATTCCCTCCCACCGAACATCCTCATATTCATCTTCTTTCACTGTGGCTGTTCCTCGGCTTTGGAATTCCCTACCGAGTAATGTCAGGGACTGTCAGACATCAAACCAATTTAAGAATAGACTAACGAAATATTTTTCTAACAATTCTTGTTAACAATAATAGCTCTTTCATGTTTCTCAATGTTTAATGGTTATATATATATCACAGAATAAATATTTAAATTATCTCATTATTATTATTATTATTATTATTATTATTATTATTATTATTATCATTATCATCACTATTTCTTACCAAAGTTTATTATTGTCACACTGACATTACTTATCCAACTTTCATTATTCACTTTCATGTTGTTTTATGGTCTAGATATTAATGTAATAACTATGTAAGCAATTGTATTCAATTAGAATTAGAGTCTGGCTGGGCGGAAGAGAAGGCCTACTGGCCTTAGCTCTGCCAGATTAAATAAAAATTATTATTATTATTATTGTGAAGAGAAGGCATATGTCACTGTTGATAGTGATTCGTCCATCGGATGGGGACGTTAAGCCTGGCGGCCCCCTTGGTGCTATTCGATAGGCATAGGTTACGTGCCGGCACGGGTTTCCCCTTCTGCCATCATCATCATCCTCACCCATTCCCTACACTACACTTACACGAACACTTACATATACACTCACCCTGTACACGACATAATTCCCCACAGATTATATATCATGCATAACTTGGCCCGTCGAAGTGGTGTGCAAACTGAAAATGGGTCACAGTCCTGCCATCTATCCGCAATATGCGGAACCCGAATCACGCAAGTGAAGTGGGTAGGCATTGGATACACACACACTTCTGAATTTACTTCAGATATTAAATATGAGGAAAATCAGTCAAATAATTTAATATAAATAAACAGATGTAGACAGACAGATAGCCTACCGAAACAAAGAACAATGTTATTACATATGATGCCTACATGAACTTAATTCCATGAAAATCTCGTAATATATAATATATATTATAGGGTAAATTAGGGTCTGTTGGACAGTTGGGCTTGTTGGACACTTTGTACTTTAACGTGTTACCACGCCACTTGAGGACACCACATTCTGCTAGAAATCAATGACGGAAGTAGCCCTATGGTAACACGTTAAAGGTCAGCGCGTATGGCCGCGAAAGCAGGTGACCCGGGTTCGATTCCCGGTCGGGGAAAGTTACCTGGTTGAGGTTTTTTCCGGGGTTTTCCCTCAACCCAATATGAGCAAATGCTGGGTAATTTTCGGTGCTGGACCCCGGATTCATTTCGCCGGCATTATCACCAACTCATTCAGACGCTAAATAACCTAGATGTTGATAAAGCGTCGTAAAATAACCTATTAAAATAAAATAAAAATACATTCACTCTAATAATACACGACATAATTCTCCGCAGATATATATCATGCATAATGTGGCCCGCCGAAGTGGTGTGCAAACTGAAAATGGGTTACAGTTCTGCTATCTATTTTTTTCAATATCACAAATTTTCTCTATGTTTCGTATAATCAGAAAATAAAAAATTAGGTCACGGTTACGTCACACCAATCTAGTCTCCAAGTGATGTTGAAGAGGACACCCTGTACATATGGACCGTGTGCAACAGACTCGTTGCATGCCAATTAGATCGGACGCTGCCACATTAGCACGTTATAACGATAGTTTTGATGTCATCGTCAGACCTGTTCCCTGTGCACTCTCGGCAGTTGACAGTTTTCGCTTAATTAGCATCTGCTAAGTGAAAAACGCCAAAATGATTACGTTTCCACCGACTGCACTTCGACTAGGCCGACGTGAGCTCGTCTGTGATTGTTGTCTGCCTGTCTGTCTGCCTACCAGATCGGTGTTACTCCGCGGGGATTTCTTCTAACGAGGAGAGATCGCAAAGGGGAAGCGTGAGGTTATAAAATACTAGTGGCTTGTGCAGCAAATGCTGCTGCAAACTAAGTTCGTTAGACGTTCAAATAAAAATTTTTCAGATTTATTTTCAAGGAAGAATACTTGTCTTTTTGATAGTTATTTGCTTCCATAATAATGAAACATACTCCCTCTGAATGGATTTTTTTAGGCCAAATACTTTTTCTCGAACCTATCCAACTTCAGTTTTTGAGTTTCAATGCGAAAACGCAAGTATCAATATCAGGACGATAGCAGCAGCTATTTCAGGTCATTGTGGATTGTAGGTAAAAGTTAAAAAATGTCAGGTTTGCTAAGCTTTCGAGCAATAGCATTTTCGTATAGCTGCTGCATGTAGAACATCAAATGTTGAGCGTAAAATCATTTTATCCTACTAAGAGATCTTGCTGAAATGATCTGGAGACTACAAAATTTTATATTTTATCAGTAGGTAATACCTTCTTATCTTTCCTTAGGAACTGTAATTTTTGCGCTCTCTCGAGCCAATACTGAAGACAATGACACATATCAATATCTACACTACACAGTCATTAAGTATATGAAAAAGACCCAACTCCACTGGGTTAATAAGTATAAAAATATTTGATTTTTAATAACAATATTATTATCTTACTTAAGTTTTGTAGTTATATATAGCAGCCACTCAGTAAATTATAGAAATGAAGATCTAAATTAAGATATTCTCTACATTTACTTACATAACCTGAAAACATTTCACTTTCATGTCATCAATATAGCATCAATATTATGTATAATTAATGAAAAATAGATGAATCATGATATTAACTATAATAATATTTAATTTCTAATGGTAATAATGTCATCAAACCACCTCAGGTTTCGTAGATTTGAATATCCAATACACAGCTGTACTCAGAAAATTATACACTGCAGAATCAGTTTTTAATAACAAATTGAATTGAGCTCTAAATGTGTCGGCAAGTTTATTGTAGTGTGTGTTTTGTTCTGAAATTCAATCTAGTCGGCAGTGATTCAATAAAATTAGTTATGAAAACTGACAACAGATGAATTTTGGAAAATAGGAGAATTATGTAGGAAAATTGACATTTCACTGAAAACTATTATTTTTCCGAAAACTTTGAATGCCAGGCATGAAAATGAGGGGTCACTCATTAAAATCCGTTCAGCCGTTTTCCCGTAATTTCCATTACCAGTTCAAATTATATATATATATATATATATATATATATATATATATATATATATATATATAGATGTTGTGTCAAACTTTAGTCTGATCACACATAGGCATAGACGATAGTAGTAAAAATATACTTCAAAGGAAATGTTATGTTTTATTTAACGACGCTCGCAACTGCAGAGGTTATATCAGCGTCGCCGGATGTGCCGGAATTTTGTCCCGCAGGAGTTATTTTACATGCCAGTAAATCTACTGACATGAGCCTGTCGCATTTAAGCACACTTAAATGTCATCGACCTGGCTCGGGATCGAACCCGCAACCTTGGGCATAGAAGGCCAGCGCTATACCAACTCGCCAACCAGGTCGACACTTCAAACGATGATGTCTTTAGATTTATTGATTGCTGATTAGACGCTTTCTATCGGTTAGATTTGCCAATTTTTCTACTTCCAGATTTTCCGTATTTTGTTTGTTTTATCAGCAATCAATTGCCCATATACGTAAAATAATTACTAGACTCCACTATTATATATTTTGTATTAAAACCATTACAAAATGATAGAAAATCATAAAGCAAAAACGTTTTAAATCGACTTATTAATAAGTAGTATATTCACCTCCAGCCTGTCAGCCTGGACGATTACTAGTCAAGAAGACTTTGTTGATTCGGTTGCATTTTTATTAATTATCAATTATCAATATACAGGGTGTTTCCAAGGTGGTGTTACAAACTTTAAGGGATGATGGCGAAGGGCACATATATCAATTTGAGATAAGTAACCCTGGTCCGGAAATGACCGAGTCGAAAGTTATAAGCAAAATAGTTGTCTGGAAATGGAATTGTAATTTGGCACCACGTGCCCTCGTTCCCTTACCTTCGGAACAGCCGTCGAAAGATGGTATGGGTCGGATGTCTCCTACGTGGGTACCTGACCGATACAATCTGTGAAGTGAAAGGATTTCTTTTTGGCGCTAGGGGAACTACATTTAAGGGGAGGCAGAGGTGAAATTTTCGAACAGAACTGAAAAAAAAATGAAAATTTGTTTTTTTCCATTTTTATTATCTTTATTTTCATATTCCGATGTTAGTTTTTGATTTTGTGCCCTTTCAAAGTATGAAATTAAAACCAGGATAACTGTATTACTATATTATTCCCATAATAAACTAATACTTATCATTATTTATATACCTTCTCTGAACATATAAATAAAAAGAAATATTGAAAATTTCTTACAATATGGTGCATGGAGCATTTTATATCAAACAATATCAAGTTTTATAAAACTATTAATATTTAGAGAACTATTGTACTTAGAAAGTTGAAACTTGGTATGTCCATTACTAATAGCATACTCAGTATCCATGATCAATTTCAAACAAATCGGATAAATTTTGTGGATTTTGAAATATTCACCTCTGCCTCCCCTTAAGTTAACCAAAACCTTTCTCCTTTTTATTAAATTTTCTAACGACGACATTAACAAAATATGTCTAATGGTATTGAGAGATTTAATATCCATTTTACACAATCACTTGTATAATACTATGTAACATTTTTTTTACTTCATTTCATTACACTTCGTTGTACTTTTGTGTATGTATTTATTCACACTGCAATGGGTATATACCCGGTGGCAGTAGTAACTAATTAGACTCAAATAAAGACAATAATAAACACAATTATTAAAAAATACAATTAATAATAATACTAATAATTAATACTAACAATTAATAATAATAATAGTAATAATAATAATAATAATAATAATAATAATAATAATAATAATAATAATAATAATAATAATAACAGGGAACGTCCTAAATTAAATGAAGCACGATCACTTAAAATAACATTTAAAGTAAATCTAATTTGTATCTTAACTCTAAGTTCGAACTAAAACCCACGAGTATGATATGTTCATATATGCACAAGTACCTTTCAACACTACACTCATTTCGCTGTCAACTCACTCACTGCATTGGAACTACGACACATTTCACTGATTCTATCCTGATTTCACTAACACTTCAAAAACATTTCACTGTTCAAATACTTTGCACTGCCACTATAAACTATAAAGCTTCCCTGACAGGAACACGTTTCACTTACACAACACACTTCACTGACACAACACACTTCACTGACACAACATAATTCTTCACTGATAGAACACTTCAATAACAAAATATCAATTACACCCTTTAAATATTGTGTATAATTATCGTCTATTGGTAAAGTCCTTAAGCCTATTTTTAAATATATTTTTGGTTGTAGGTAAAGCCTTTAGTAAGTCTGCAGGTAGAGGCTTTACCAACAACCAAAAATGTATTTAAAAATAGGCTTAAGGACTTTTATCTCATGTTTCTCCGAAATCAAATTGTACTTTGTTTTTTAATTTATCATTATTCTGTATTCTCTCCGCAAATCATAGTGTATCTTATTTTTAATTTAACTTCTGCTTTGTATTCTGGATGCTAGTGGTCAGCCGTAGATGTCGGCCAGATATCCCAAATTGTGGAATTAGTAGTAAAAAAAAGTGACCTAATCACAACAGTAAATAAAATAAAATTCTTCACGTGTAAAAAAATATTTATAGAACAAAATGAACAGTGTGCTATATATAATAAGTGCAACCGCCACTGACTACGTTGTAACATGCAGCATACATTTTGCAAAGCGTGAGTCACCGCGGTGGACCGCTTCTCAGCGCTGTGACAGTGATTTCATTAGCGACTCTTTCTTACCTGAGACGTCCGCGCGACATTCCTCGGCTCGACCCGCGGGGGCAGAGTTGAGCAACTTCTTGTCTGCGACCTGCCGGGAAAACAACACGGGAATTACAGCAAGCAGCTGTGAACAAAATGCAGTGCAACTGTTGAGGGGATCGTCCTATGGGGGTGCGTGTGGGATCTTCAAAAACTGTGAAGAAAATATGATCTTACTGTGGAGGTGGTCAGCCTATGGGGGTGTGCACGGGGTCCCCAAATCAGAGACAACGGACTCACAAGGAGAGGACACGCTCTGTATATCACCGAATGGGATAAGATTGTGTGAGATGAAAGTACAAGACGTACTGTTTGAAGTCATACCTGGTATAGGTGGCCAATGACCCCTCGTTTTGGAAATATTGACTATTGTTTGTGACATACTTCCGTTAGGTGCTTAATAGGAAAGCATTAGACTGTGTAACAGCGTAGCCCATATGGATGGATGCTGAGTTGTTATCCAGACAACCTAAGTTCGAATCTTAACCGGTCCTATATATATATTTTTTCTTTTAATAATGATTAATATTGTGATCACAATTATCTATTTCCATACCTATATCATATTTCTCAATGTGTTGAACGCTTCATCATGTTTTAAACAAATTATAGTTAACTAACATTGTATTGTAAAGGATAATCAATGAAATATTACTCACGTAGGAAGGTAAGATGTGTCACTGGTGTCTGTTCTATTTCTGTAGCAGCTATTCCATTTCATTTTGTACCCGATTCATTATGATGTCATAAAAACACATCAAAACATACATATTTCCTGCACCATGCACAGCAAACGAAAGAAGGTTGTCCACAGTCACACACATTTTTCCGCACTTCTGCTGCGAAACAGACATCCTTCACATTCACAAACACTTCTAATTCGTTTATTAATTTTGATGCATACCACTCATATTTCAACATGGCTTTGAATATAGGAGCTGACAACTGAAAGTGAATAAAAAGAAAATAATAATAATAATAATAATAATAATAATAATTTCAAGCTTTAAAAAATGAGAAGGCATTAGGATTCGAACTCAGGTTGCCTGGATAACAACTCAGCATCCAACCATATGGGCTACGCCGTTACACAGTCTAATGTTTTCCTATTAGACACCTAACGGAAGTATGGCACAAACAATAGCCAATATTTCCAAAACGAGGGGTCATTGGCCACCCATACCAGGTATGACTTTAAACAGTACGTCTTGTACTTTCATGTCACAAAATCTTATTTAATTCGGTGATATACAGAGCGTGTCCTCTCCTTGTAAGTGTTTTTTCTTCGAATAGATTTCTAATTTATAATACATCTCAATGGATGACCGTATTTATATAGAATTAACAATGGATAGTGCTTACTAATGTTAACAAATGGTCTAATGACTCGTAGATTGAATGGACTGATGGATCGGACTGAGTGATAAATCGAGCTGATTGATTAGTTAGTTGTTCGTTGGCGTTTGCTCTTCTTGATTACAGACTCACAGAGACTGATATGAATAGGCTGGACTACTGACATTGACAAAGTGGACTGAGTGACGCAGGTAGATTGGACTGATTGGGGTGACTGACATTAACAAGTTGGACTGACTGATACTTTCAAATTGGACAAACTGACAATGAAACATTGTACTGATTGACGCACTCACGGACAGGAGAACGCGAATTCGATTATGCGCACTGTTCAAAACATACAGAGGTGAGCCTGCCTGGAGAGAAATAAAAAATAGGTTGCAGCCGCCAAATTACTCTTCAGGGAACGACCACTCATATAAATCGAGGGAAAGAAGGCAGAGGACGGACACTGGAAAGTTTTCTTTTCTCAATCGTACTATCAGGGACTGGAATGCTTTACCTGCAGACTTACTAAAGGCTTTACCAACAACCAAAAATGTATTTAAAAATAGGCTTAAGGACCTTACTAATAGACGGTAATTATACACAATATTTAAAGGGTGTAAATGATATGTTGTTATTGAAGTGTTGTATCAGTGAAGAATATTATGTTGTGTCAGTGAAGTGTGTTGTATCAGTGAAGTGTGTGGTGTAAGTGAAACGTGTTCCTGTCAGTGAAGCTTTATAGTTTATAGTGGTAGTGCAAAGTATTTGAACAGTGAAATCTTTTTGAAGTGTTAGTGAAATCAGGATAGAATCAGTGAAATGTGTCGTAGTTCCAGTGTAGTGAGTGAGTTGACAGCGAAATGAGTGTAATGTTGAAAGGTTCTTGTGCAGATATGAACATATCATACTCGTGGGTTTTAGTTCGATCTTAGGTTTAAGATACAAATTAGATTTATTTCGAATGTTATTTTAAGTGATCGTTTCATTTAATTTAGGATATTCCCTATTATTATTATTATTATTATTATTATTATTATTATTATTATTATTATTATTATTATTATTATTATTATTATAAATTATTGTTAGTATTAATTATTAGTATTATTATTAATTGTATTTTTAATTAATAAGTTTATTATTGTCATTATTGAGTGTAATTAGTTACCACTGCCACCGGGTATATACCCATTACAGTGTGAATAAATACATACACACATACATACATACATACATACATACATACATACATACATACATACATACATACATACATACACACACACACACACATACATACATACATACTGATAGATTGTGCTGATACTGATTGACCGAATTGTGACAATGAAAGATTTGACTGACACTGGCGTATTGCATTGAATGGCATTGACAGATTTGACTGTGATTGGACTTGTATTTCATTTACGGAAGAGCAAAAGACAATGGAAGGAAAGTTTCAAGGTTTAATCAGTCAACGGTTAGCTGCGAAACCAAGTGGCCCGGGTTCGTTTCCCGGTTGGGACTAGTTACCTGGTTGAGGTTTTCTCCAGGGTTTTCCCTCAACCCAATATGAGCAAATGCTGGGTAACTATCGGTGCTGGACCCCGGACTCATTTCACCGGCATTATCACCTTCATCTCATTCAGACGCTAAATAACCTGACATGTTGATAAAGCGTCGTAAAATAACCTACTAAAAAAATAAAATAATCAGTCAAAATATCATTTACGAAGCCAATTAGATTAAACCATGTTTATGAGAAATCACCAACGTTTGTAGGAACGAGTTGTCTGCAACAAAATTTCAAAAGGATGGCCTTAAGTTCGATTCTAGCTGATTGCACTAACATATCTAGGCTTGTAACTACCAAACGGAATGTATCCGGACATAGGTTTCTATATGAAAGTTGTTCATAATTGTCTCCTCTATCATCCCTAAGAGTATGTAACATAGTCACTGAATCATCCTGTATATTTCAAATTTTATTTCACATAAAACATATTTTGAATTTTTTATGTAACAATAACACATAAAAACACATAAAATCAAGTTTTTATCAAATAATTTTCGACAAAAGGCCCATTTCAGAGCTATCACCACTAAACAATATTACTGTAACTAACACACATAAATAGTGATGTGTCATTTAGGAGTGTCTTATAAGTTATCGTAACGCTGATTCTGGAACTAATTATAATTTCATAAACATCAACTGCTTCCGTTTTCGTTTCCAATCATAAACATGTCTCTAGGGAGTGCATGTTGTTTCTCATTGGCCAGAGCGCTCTTTTTCCCAGTACAAGGCAGTGTTCCGCGATAATCGTCAGTCATTAATTTATGATGGACAACTTGAGGATGAATCTCATTGTGTGCTGTAATTCTTCAGCAGTTGGCAAGACGACATAATTTACACTGATGAGTAGGCCTACTACATATTGTTTTTATTCACATGTATGTATAGAATTTTATTCAGCTTCCTCCAAGTGAAGGCTGCCTAGAAGACAAAGCTTACCAAAAAATTGTTGTTTTTTTTTTTTTAGTAAATGGTAGGTAAACAATTATAATGAAAAAAAAACAATGGAGAAGGAAAAGAAAAAGAAATAACACAATTATAAATAATTGAAGACGGCTAAACAAAAGATCATTAATTACAGAAAAAAAAAAACATAAAATGTTCCTAGTACGGTATCTATTTGCTATTAGGTGATCACAGTCGTCTATTTAGCACTAGTGGCAAGACCCACCTTAAGTGAGCAGATCGCCATAGGAAAGATCTATCTATTTACGTGTAGAGATGTTTCTTAGGATTTTTATAGATCCCTTCACTGCAGACAGAGGTATTTCAGTGACAAGAGTTCTTCCTAGACCAAACTGCTTGCAAAAATGCGCGAATCATTTTGTGATGGTCCCTCTAGCCCCAATCAGTAATCCAATAACTTCGATCGACGTTAGATGATATTTTTCCTTATAATATGGTATAGTGGGGTCGTACATGTCCTGATGTACCTCAGTATGTTCCACCCTTACAGTTGGATCAATTATGAATCCGCTTGTTGATCTTGTTGGGATAGCGATGATGTCAATCCGCCTTGTAGATCCATTTGTGGACAAACCATGGACCTCCTCCTCTGCTTGGTAGTTTTTTTCCTCGTAGGGCCGATGCTAGGAGGGATCGAATCTTGTGGTGACGACTATTTCTCAGTAGTTCTCCATGAGGACAGGCTCCCAGAATGTGAGCAAGTGTTTCTTTCTCACTCCGACAATGCTTAAGGGTTATCACGATTGGTTTAAACATGCACTAAAACAAGACGTAAGTGCAAGTTTGAACCAATAAATTATTGAGATTTGCGATAGATTAATTAGTTTAGGAAATTCTATATTTATTATGTAGAACTACATTTGTATATAGATCTTTTGTTAAATTATTATGTTTTGTACTTTTGTGAACTGTATCAATAAATCTATCTATCTATCTATCTATCTATCTATCTATCTATCTATCTATCTATCTATCTATCTATCTATCTATCTATCTATCTATCTATCTATCTATCTATCTATCTATCTATCTATCTATCTATCTATCTATCTATCTATCTATCTATCTATCTATCTATCTATCTATCTATCTATCTATCTATCTATCTATCTATCTATCTATCTATCTATCTATCTATCTATCTATCTATCTATCTATCTATCTATCTATCTATCTATCTATCTATCTATCTATCTATCTATCTATCTATCTATCTATCTATCTATCTATCTATCTATCTATCTATCTATCTATCTATCTATCTATCTATCTATCTATCTATCTATCTATCTATCTATCTATCTATCTATCTATCTATCTATCTACCTACCTATCTATCTACCTACCTATCTATCTACCTACCTATCACTCCGACAATGTTTCCTTTTTTGTCACATATTTTCCCGATTCTTAGCACATAAAAAATTAACATTGTCTCGATTTTAGCACCTAAAAGTTTGAGCCCTACTGATTGGCTATATTTACTGACAACCTGCACTGTCCCAACTGACTCATATGATACTTCATCTCTCAGAAAGTGTTGTGCGATCATGTAAACAACTAAGGTAACAAACACATTCACTTCGTGTCAGATCATGGCGTGCTACTTCGCTGATACATGGTATCCTGCTATCGTACGGGTTCAAACTTGCGCCCATCCAGTCAGCTGCTCTATCACAGCATCTCAGCCGGCTTCATTACTACGTGCAGTCGACCTTCGCAGCGTTACAACATCGAGTGAAGCGGAAACATCGCCTCTCAGCGTTATGTTCCAGTAGTTAT
Organism: Periplaneta americana; assembly: GCF_040183065.1. NCBI lineage: Eukaryota > Metazoa > Arthropoda > Insecta > Blattodea > Blattidae > Periplaneta > Periplaneta americana. Next base: position 6,502,865 of record NC_091123.1, read on the forward strand.
TTCAGGTGGTAACCAAACCCGCCCGCGTGTGTGTGGTATTCCTCCAACATCATCTTCGGAACAAGTATGTGCACACACTACACGATACCCGATATAACGATAGCACGGTTGCCAGGATACGAATTTGCAAGTCACGGAAGATAACTTGCCTAAATAAAAACCACCTCATAACTTTCAAGCAAGCTTTTTTGTATTGTTTTCGTCGTTTAAAATACAGTGCCCCACAAAATATTAAGCCCCTCTTCAAAAGAAGTGGGAAAAAGTTAATAACATTAATACTTACAAATGGCTTTTAAGGAACCCGGAGGTTAATTGCCGCCCTCACATAAGACCGCCATCGGTCCCTATCCTGAGCAAGATTAACTCAGTCTCTTTCATCATATCCCACCTCCCTCAAATCCATTTTAATATTATCCTCCCATCTATGTCTCGGCCTTCCCAAAGGTTTTTCCCCTCAAATATTCCAACTAACACTCCATATGTATTTTTGACTCGCCCATCATGCTACATGCCCTGCCCATCTCAAACGTCTGGATTTAATGTTCCTAATTATGTCAGGTGAAGAATACAATGTGTGCAGTTCTGTGTTGTGTAACTTTCTCCATTCTCCTGTAACTTCATCCCTCTAAGCCCCAAATATTTTCCTAAACACCTTATTCTCTAACACCCTTAACCTCTGTTCCTCTCTCAAAGTGAGAGTCCAAGTTTCACAATCATACAGAGCAATCGGTAATATACGGTTTTATAAATTCTAACTTTCAGCTTTTTAGACTGGATGACAAGAGCTTCTCAACAGAATAATAACAGGCATTTCCCATATTTATTCTGCGTTTAATTTCCTCCAAAGTATTCTGGTCACGAGACATAATCATATACTTTGTCTTTTCAGGATTTACTTCCAAACCAATCTTTTTACTTAACTTACTTAAAGGAAAATTCCCGTGTTTTCCCTAATCGTTTGTTGATTTTCTACCAACATATTCACGTCATCCGCGTAGACAAGAAGCTGATGTAACCCGTTCAATTCCAAACCCTCTCTGTTATCCTGGACTTTCCTAATGGCATATTCTAGAGGAAAGTTACTAGTTCGATTAATTAAAATGTGTCTCAGTTAAACGTACAGCAGAGTCCATAAAGGTCAGTTTCTGACGGATGCTTTCCCAATTCACTTTGGGCTAGAGGAAAAAGATGCACTAATAACATTAATAAAAACATTAAAATGCATACAAAAACTAGATATCAGATTTGGAAGTCTTTCCATTAGAAATCAGACAAAAAAATAGTCCAAAGCGGTGAACCTCGTAGATACTGAATAGTTTAGTAGAAATCAGTAGTACAAAAAATTAATCCTCTCCTAGACAGTTAAAATTTTGTATATGTTCACGAGTTTCTGTATAGATAATTAATAATTTTACCCCGAATTCTAGACACTTTTTCTGCAGTAAATTTTAGGTAGACACTGTCTACTGTACCCAATCTTATTCAGCTCTATACCTCTAAGATATAAGCTGGCATTTTTACTTAATGCGTCTTGGAATTAAGACATCTTGTAAGACAAGAACATCATTTAGGGGATCAATTATACTAGATAAGCTGTCAGTTTTAAAAGTACAATTTCTTGACCAATTAATCACGTTAGCCATTACTGTATCTGGAGAGACGTGAACAAATAAACGCAACGGCCTTCCCTGTCTGGTTTGTTAATAAACAGGCGGAATGAAGGCAATTTGAAAGATGCGGTAACGTGATTGCCTTCAAGAGTTATTCTCGAACGCAATCCCTCATAAAAGTCACGTGCATAATATATAAGCCCTGTGTCAACATTCTTTCTGAACAGGCAGGCTTAGTGCTCCAAAAGTGCATATTCAATGTGAATTCATTATATTGTCTTCTTTCTGTTAAAATAATGGAGATGCATTGTTTTACGTGGACAGTGATGGATGATGAAAATGCTTCAAGTTAAAACAAAAAAGCGGTGAACGGGCAATGTATCTTCGAGGCACTGCCTCTAAAGTATCCGACAGTTAATCAGAAAAAAAAAAATCCATGAGACGGGTTGAGAAAATTATGAATACCTGGATATGATCGGATTGGGTGCATAAAAGGTACTTCCCTCGTCACGATAATGATTTATATTACAATTACTATAATGAGAGAGAATTCTAATAAAGATGCTTGATAATACTCAAAATAACAAAGTAGGCAAGACGAGAGTGATTAAACGCTGTATATTTTTCATTGTACGCATTAACTGAACGAGTAAAGCAGCCATCACTTAAGGACACCTGGTAAGTTTACAGCTGTTCCGTACGTATGCTTTACCTTACCTCAACAAAAATTGAATTTTCTCCAGAGCTTAGCAGATAAACAAACAAAATTTTCACTCACCATAAAACAGTCCACACCTGTGGAGTAACGGTCAGCGCGTCTGGCCGCGAAACCAGGTGGCCCGGGTTCCATTCCCGGTCGGGACAAGTTACCTGGTTGAGGTTTTTTCCGGGGTTTTCCCTCGACCCAATTTGAGCAAATGCTGGGTAACTTTCGGTGCTGGACCCCGGACTCATTTCACCGGCATTATCAACCTCATCTCATTCAGACGCTAAATAACCAAAGATGTTGATAAAGCGTCGTAAAATAACCTACTAAAAAAATCATAAAACAGACCTTGATGACTTGACACCCTCAAGTAATAAGAATTACTGAATTATTTTTAAGATCATAATAAATTATCTTATTGCATTTTTATTATTTATTTATTTATTATTTATTTGTTTGTTTCTTTGTTAATTTGCGTGCTTCTTCATTTCTTTGTGTGGGTATTTATTTATTTATTAATCACTTCTTTATTTATTTCTTCATTTAATCATTTCTTTATTTGTTTCTTCATTTATTCATCTCTTTATTTACTCCTTTATTTATTTTTCATTTAATTATTCATTTCTTCTTTTCTCTGTTCATTTCTTCACTACTTTCTTAATTTATTCAATCATTCATTTATATATTCATTTCTTTATTTGTTTGTCTATTTCTTTATTCCTTAATTTATTTATTCATTTCTTTAATTATATATTTATTATTTCTTAATTTATTCATTTCTTTATTCATTCGTTTAATAATTTATCTATTCATTCATACACTTATTTTATTAATTTATTTATTTACTCGTTAATTATATTATTTATTTATCTATTTATTTATTATTATGCCACATTCTTATCTTTGTGTATATTTATGTATTTTTAATATACAGTATGTTCTTAAGTTTGTAATTATAGTTAACAGCTTCTATATACAGTAGTACATTATTTGTTACAGACGACCTCAAGCATCGTTTCTGTCTCGGTTGTGACTCGGTTATAATTTATTAATCTAATAACTGTAAACGTACATTGTATTATACTCCCAATATAGTGTAAGTATGAATTACAACTTTAACGGAGAGGAACGTGTATTATTTATTATTACTGTATAGTGATTTTATGTAATCTTTCATCATATGTATATATTTTAATTGGTTATTTTACGGTACTTTATCAACTGCTAAGGTTTCCTACCGTCTGAATGAGATGGTGATATTGCCAGCGAAATGCGTGTAGTATCCAGATCTTAATGAGTTGAGGGAAAACTCCGAATAAAATCTCAACCAGGAAGCCTAACTTGTCCCAACCAGGAGCACCTTCTGTAGTTGATTAAAATGCTGTTTACTTACAGTATTTCAATTGTCTTTTTTACTTTTTTCATAGCTTTTGTGATCCATACTGCCTACGTCCTCCCTCAATTTCAGTCACTCTAGCACATAAACAAAGCAAATATTTCAATTTAAATAATTACGAGGCGTGTTCTTAAAGTAAGTTCCATTTTCAATTATAGCTGTCGCATCGCTGCAATCGTTATTTTGCGCATGCGTGTTTTCTTCTTCAGTCCTCAGGCAAGCTGTGCATGCAGTTCCAGAGCTTCAGTCCGTGTGTGTGGTTAGTTGTGATCAGTTGAAATGTTTAAAGTGATCGAGCACCCCGCCGACTGTGAGGTGCGGTCTGTTATCCGTTTTTTGAATGCGAGAAACATCAAACCAGCTGACATTCATCATCAACTTTGTGAGGTGTATGGTGATGATGCCATTAGTGATGGAATGGTCAGGAGATGGGTTAGAAAGTTCAACGAGGGCCGCATCTCTGTGCATGACGAGCAGCATACCGGTCGGCCATCTTTGATCAATGACGATTTGGTGCGTGCTGTCGATGAAAAAATTCATGAGGACAGGAGGTTCACAATTTCTTCGCTTTCCTTGAATTTTCCACAAATGTTGCGGAGTGGTTCGCAGGCGGGTGAATTCTACAATGAGGGGATAGAAAGACTTGTGCCACGACTCGATAAATGCCTCAATAATGGTGGAGATTATGGTGAGAAGTAATTGAAGTGTGGGGAATACAATGCTACAAAAATGGTTTGTAAATATTTTCCCGTTTACTGTCTACACCCTTTTGGAACTTACTTTAAGAACACGCCTCGTATTTAGACTGGAAAGTTTTTATATGAAAGCCCTGTCTAACTTAAATCTACAATAATATTACTAGCATTTGAGAATGGAACCTGTAGGCTATATCGAAAACGTCGGAAACATTTCAAAGTGCAAACCTTCACAAGTACTTGTACGAATCCTTACATCTGAATCTCCCACCTGAGCCTTGAGTCGTGACACGAAGATAATGGGTAACTGTTTGTCTACAATAGCGCGCCACCCGGGATTTCTACATCTGACATCGGTTCACGCCTTCACGATCTGTCTCCATGAGGTCATTCTGCAGCTTATGAATAGCCCAACGTGCATTCCTGTACGAAGGTCTGATGAAGCATTCAGCGCCCACTCTCGCTCGTCTTAAGAAGATTAGCAAGGCTAGTTAGCTAACAATCCAATATTATTCCACGTGGGATGCCGTCGCGTCGAAAGTGGGCAGGGAACACTGCAAGTCCGTGTCCATGTCTGCCTCAGCTTGCAGCTACTTCCTGTGGTCCAGGTTGTTGTGGAAGCCAAAAAGTCGCCACAGTTTATTCACAGACCTTGCATCTGCATGGTGTTACAGTACACCCGCTTACAGACCAGGTCACTATACGTATCATCTCCCCTACGGTACAGCAGCTATTTTTGAGCCCCGATCACCATTATCATTAGAGAGCAACCCACGAGTGAAATCACGAAATTCTAAATCCGGTGTGGCTTAGTAGAGCTGAAAACCCGGGTTCAAATCCCGGCGCCGGAGAGAGCTTTTCTCCGTTCCATTACTCTTTCATCGTATGATGACGCAGAATATCTGTATGGAAATATCATATGTACTTCGGTACATTAAAATCTATATATATAATTTGAACTGGTAATGGAAATTACGGGAAAACGGCTGGACGGCTTTTAATAAATGACCCGTCATTTTGAAGCTTGGAACTCAAAAGTTTTTCGGAAAAATAGTAGCTTTCAGTGAAATGTCAGTTTTTAAACATAATTTTCCTATTTTCCAAAATCCATCTGTCGCCAGTTTTGAGAACTAGCTAATAGTATTCACGGCCGACTTGATATTTCCTTCGCTTTTTTCTAAAGGAGAAGCGAAGCGAGCATCAAGTCGGCCGTGTTGCATTTCAGAATAAAACAAAACACACTACAGTAAACAATATTACTCGAAGGCCATGATTTGCATTCAGCATTCTTATGCTAACATATTTAGAGCTCAAATTAAATTGGTTCTTAAAAACTTAACTTACTAAAAATAATTTACAGGTTCGATTCTGTGGTGTATAATTTTCTGGGTACAGCTGTGTATTGGATATTAAAAACTACAAAACTTGAGGTGGTTTGATGACATTATTACTATTAGAAATTAAATATTATTGTAGTTAATGCCATTATGTGACTATTTTTCATTAGTTATACATATTAATGCTATATTGATGATATGAAATTTAAACGTTTTGGGGTTATATAAGTAGATGTAGAGAATAACTTAAATTAGATTTTGACTTCTATATTTTACTGAGTGGTGGCTATATAGTATATATAGTATATGTTACTGAAAGCTATAAAACTTACGTAAGATAATATTAAAAATCAAATATTTTTATAGTTATTAATCAAGTGGGGTTGGGTCTTTTTCATATATTTAATGGCGGTATGGTGTAGATATTTATATGCGTGGTTCCCTTCAGTATTGGCTCGAGAGAGAATATCTTTCATTATTATGGAAGCAAATAACTTTCAGAATATATGGTATTCGTCATTGAAAATAAATCTGAAAATTGTTTATTTGAACATCTAATGAACTTAATTTACAGCATTTGCTGCACAAGCCACTAGTAGTATATATAATTATCTTCGTTCCCGGTTTAACTACTTATCCTGCAATCACAATCTAAACACCAGGTCACAAGAGAGCCAAATCCTAGCAATTCCTGCCCATAGAACATCCCACTATTCATCCTCTTTCACTGTCTCCGTCCCTCGTGAATGGAATTCTCTACCTCAGAAGATTAGGGGCTGCCAGACAATAACTACTTTCAAGACAAAGCTAAACAATTTCTTACTGACGCAGACAAATTGAAGTTGTAATTATAATCATAATCGAGTTTAATGATTTAATTATATTTAGGTATGATAATTATTATTAATGTTATTATTAGTACATAATTATTTCATTGGAGCGTTGGGAAGGTAAAAGAATTGTTATGTATTCTATTGTATTGTATTGTATTGTATTGTATTGTATTAATTATATTTTGCTCCTTAGCAATATAGTAATTTTGTGCTGAGTGCCCTTAACTCTGCCAGTTAAAATAAACCATTATTATTATTATTATTATTATTATTATTATTATTATTATTATTATTATTATTATTATTATTATTATTATTATAAAAGTTAGATTTTTCAAATTTGTACCCTACGTACAGTATATGATTATGTCTCTTGACCAGAACATAGTGCGAAATGAAAACACAAAAATTGTAAATTTATCCTTTGAAGAGGTGGAAAAATTCAAATATCTTGGAGCAACAGTAACAAATATAAATGATACTCGGGAGGAAATTAACCACAGAATAAATATGGGAAATGCCTGTTATTATTCGGTTGAGAAGCTTTTATCATCCAGTCTGCTGTCAAAAAATCTGAAAGTTACAATTTATAAAACAGTTATATTACCGGTTGTTCTTTATGGTTGTGAAACTTGGACTAACGCTTTCAGAGAGGAACACAGGTTAAGGGTGTTTGAGAATAAGATACTTAGGAAAATATTTGGTGCTAAAAGGGATGAAGTTACAGTAGAATGGAGAAAGTTACACAACACAGAACTGCAAGCATTGTATTCTTCACCTGACATAATTAGGAACATTAAATCCAGACGTTTGAGATGGGCAGGACATGTAGCACGTATGGGCGAATCCAAAAATGCATACAGAATGTTAGTTGGGAGGTCGGAGGGAAAAAGACCTTTAGAGAGACCAAGACGTAGGTGGGAGGATAATATTAAAATGGATTTGAGGGAGGTGGGATATGATGATGGAGAATGGATTAATTTTGCTCAGGATAGGGACCAATGGCGGACTTATGTGAGGGCGGCAATGAACTTCCGGGTTCCTTAAAAGCCAGTAAGTAAGTATATGATTATGTCTCGTGACCAGAACATAGTAAGAAATGAAAACACAAAAATTGGAAATTTATCCTTTGAAGAGGTGGAAAAATTGAAATATCTTGGAGCAACAGTAACAAATATAAATGATACACGGGAGGGAATTAAAATCAGAATAAATATGGGAAATGCCTGTTATTATTTGGTTGAGAAGCTTTTATCATCTAGTCTGCTGTCAAAAAATCTGAAAGTTACAATTTATAAAACAGTTACACTACCGGTTGTTCTTTATGGTTGTGAAACTTGGATTCTCACTTTGAGAGAGGAACAAAGATTAAGGGTGTTTGAGAATAAGCTACTTAGGAAAATGTTTGGTGCTAAAAGGGACGAAGTTACAGTAGAATGGAGAAAATTACACAACACAGAACTGCACGCATTGTATTCTTCACCTGACATAATTAGGAACATTAAATCCAGACGTTTGAGATGGGCAGGAAATGTAGCACGTATAGGCGAATCCAGAAATGCATATAGAGTGTTAGTTGGGAGGCCTGAGGGGAAAAGACCTTTGGGGAGGCCGAGACGGAGATGGGAACATAGTAGTAAAATGGATTTGAGGGAGGTGGGATATGATGATAGAGACTGGATTAATCTTGCTCAGGATAGGGACCGATGGCGGGCTTATGTGAGGGCGGCAATGAACCTCCGGGTTCCTTAAAAGCCAGTAAGTAAGTACATTCCAGACAACAGGGCTAAACTGTAACACGAAGGTACTGAAAATTTGTCCCAAAATTCTTCGCTTAAGTATGCACCTGTCACTCGTTGTGACGTAGAAAGATAATTTTCTGTGTTCAAGAACGTGGTGTGACGTAAACACATGAGCTAAGTGAAGAACATTTTGATAAATTAGTTGTAGTACGTTGTTTCAAAAGAAAATAAAAATGTAACATAACGAAGAACTCAATTTTGTTAGTGCATATTGTTACTGCTTTTCGTTTTATTGTGCATGTTCTGTCATGTGATAATGCATTAATGGTTTAAGATTTGGCAGTCCATGGAAATACGGGCTACATTCATTGCTTTTATGCTGAGTTAAAGGTGTACACTAATGTGCATCAGCTACTTACAGAGTGCTAGAATTTAGAGTTGAAAGCATTCATGTTAAGTGACAACTGTACACCAAGCAGGCGTGAGTCAACTGAACATTACTGCTTCCGAATTGCAAAGTGGCAGAATTTAGAGAGTTGAGAACGCGCATGTTAAGTGACCGTGTGAGTCAACCGGACACTGCCGAATATGGCTTGGCGCCCGCAGTCCTCTCCAGGGCTCCTCTGCTTGATTTACAGCCCGACTGTTACCTTGGGCGACATTATGAGCCCAAAATCCTACCCCTCCCTCCGCGCTTTGGGGTTTCGAGAGCGTTAGTCATCGATTTAATTACCGGTGGAGCGAGTTTTAAAACAAAGGCCGGGATTACGCATGCAAATTAGGCACTATACCAATTAGTGAATATATCACCTGGCAACGGAGCCACTTGGCGATAATCGGCGAGAAGGCAGGACTTGTCCTTAAATGGAAGATTTCTCATCTGTCGTCGTAAACACAGTGATGCGTTGTAGAGCTCTTTGTCTAGCTGCAGAATTTTTGCATGCGCCTCCATTTAGCAAATTAAAGTTTACACAACTTAAATGAAACTTCAGAAAAACGAAGTTTAAACACGTTTGAAGGTAGTCGTCAAAGCTCTACCTCACTAATGTTAAAAGCAATAGGTTCGTTCCAACAAGCGGTTCATGGATCAGTTCATGTACGGTTCCTGTACCATCTTATGCGCATGCGCTAGTTGGGCATCTGCTATGGGATTGAAACTGGACTGGACGCTGTTGGATGGCTTTTGCGGATGGTTATGTACTAAATCCAGAGATGCTATAACTGTGATCATCTTTGCTAAGAACGGGATGCTTAATTTTTATCGTTTCGGAGCTAATTCTAATTGCAGAAAATAGAATTTCGATCATTTTGTATAAAAATATGACAAAAAATATGGAAGGCAAGAATTCCGATAATTCAACGTCGTGCACTGGTGGACTCTCATCTAAAAATAGTTATTTTTTTAATTATAAATGTATGTACGTTATTTATTATATTTTTAATCAAAGCTGCATGTTGAAATTGTAATTAACTGTTTCAATACCCAAATAATTTCCATTCCCTTTCTTTTTGGCGAAACTTTAAATTAAATCTCTAGTTTTATTATTCGTCTGTACTGTCACTTTTCATCTTTAACCTCAATGATGTGAACAGTCGATCATGTCTTTCTTCAGTATCCAGGAGACGTTGGTGAGCTTATGCGCATGCGCGTCTCGCGTACTCTTCCGTACATGCCTCAATCCGCGGACTATTTCTGACCGTTCCAAACCCGTGTCAAAAGCTTGTTGGAACGCCCGACTGCAGTACATGTTTCCGGTTCAGGACTGGTTCGGATTGTGTTGGAACGCTTTTGTTGTACTGCGCATGCTCACGATGGTTACGGACGGTTCCTGACTGCTGTTGGAACGAACCTAATGTTAATGACCCATTATCTCAGAACATTCTAGATAATCTAGGTATATAAATGTTATATTTTTACAGGATGTTTATGCATTCCTTCTGAGTGCACCGATTCGTTTTGATGATAAAATATCTAATAAAGAAAAAAAAATATGATTTTTTTATAAACCTCTAAAATTAAAAAAAAAATCAACATTTTATTTTTTTAAATTAAACTGTTATAGAAACTTAAAGGAATTCCACATCATCATAGTGTTATCTGAAATGTGTGGTAAAAGTTTCATACACAATGCCACACTACAGCTGGATTAAGACACAGTAGGAATTATGAACCAAGACTATACAATTCAGTATTGAAAAATAATCCAGACCTAAGCAAGTTACACATTCTTAAGTTTAAAAATAAAGTGAAAATGTTTGTATGATATTTGATCAATTTTATTTTTTATTCATTTATTTTTTTTTATTGTTACTAGCATTATATGGTAGACTACTAATTTTTATTGTATTTATCTGATACATGTAACCTATAACATAAAACAGTGTAATAAATATAAATAGATCATTTTCTTAGTTAATAACAGTGTATATCTCCAATAAAGGATTTCTTAGCATCGCAACAGATACACTTGATTGTACTTGTTACTATCTCTTGTCACTAGAAAGTTTTTGAAATTTATATTTTCCCCGCCATTCACAAAATATTTTGATATAATACCTCTTGCACAAAAGGGGAGATCTATAACTGAAACGAGATTAATATATTTCAGTATTATTTGTATTTATCCAGGTAATAATGAACAGTTTGACTCTTAGACATTTTGTTTTTGCAGCATTAACTTTCCATGATTTTACGAGAAGATTCGAAGAGAATGGCACTTACGTAGACTTTCAGCTCCCCCCTACTACCAATAATGCACAACACAATGTCAATACGGCGGTTGCTGTCGTCTGCGATACATCGAACTTTTCTGTTGATTTTCGAGTTCATTTTTTTCCGGTTATTATATGCTTATTAAAGTTGTGTTAACTCTCGCTAGTGGTTTTATATTTTATTTTATCCGTCTTAGTATTTATTTTATTGTTGTAAATATTGTTTTATCACTATTATTATTATTATTATTATTATTATTATTAATAATGAATTATTTTGTATTACAATCTTTGTATCATTTCTGTCACGATTTTTTTTATTAGTATTATTATTATTATTATTATTATTATTATTATTATTATTATTACAACTATTGTTTCTATCTTCAGCATTATTATTTGATCACTGTAAAATTTATGTAGACTACTGGACTGTACCCGAGCACGAGCATATGCTCATTTCGAGTATCTATTCATATGCATTCATTTCAAATGTAAATTGTAAATAAATTTGAAATTTGAAAAAAAAAAAAACATAAACCTAGCAGTTTCTGAGAAAACGGGTCATTTATGTTCAAAAATGTAGTTTTAAGATGAAAATAAATATTAATACACCTACAAATGAAATTAGAGATCCAGTAGATGATACATTTCAGGCTGTATAAGCATCAGAATAATCGGAATATCGAATGTCACGCTCTGAAATGTAAGCTATTCAAGTCTAAAAAAATTATAGAAACATTATAATAACAATTCACATTACAAAAAATATAAGAAAGAATTTCAAATTATTGTATTGTCATCAATCACTTTTGAAGTAAAAATTTCCATAAAAACTCGCCTATCACAGAAAAAATACTTCAAAACCCTCCTGTTTGGTCGTCACCTTCTTCTTCCTGCTCACCTAATACTGCCCTCTTTCTCTTGGATCTTGCCTCTTTGGTTGTGTTTGTTGCTGCCATCTCATTCCCAATACTTTCAGTTTAGGCGTAATTGTAAAGAAATCTTTCGCACATACTGCATCCTGATTCTTACCTCTTTCACTTAAATGTTTTAACCAGCAAAAATACGCGTGTTATGATCGAAAGTATTGTGAACAAACACTTTTGACACTTGGCATACGTGATGCTTAATTTTTCGGCTTAGAAATACTTAAAAAAAAAACGATCGAAGCGTGGTGCGCACCACATCACCTCATTGTAATTTTGAGGTCGGTTGAAATGTTATGGTTTATTTAACGACGCTTGCAACTGCAGAGGTTGTATCAGCGTCGCCGGATGTGCCTGAATTTTGTCCCGCAGGAGTTCTTTTACATGCCAGTAAATCTAATGACATGAGCCTGTCGCATTTAAGCACACTTAAATGCCATCGACCTGGCCCGGGATCGAACCCGCGACTTTGGGCATAGAAGGCCAGCGCTATACAAACTCGCCAACCAGGTCAACAGGTCGGTAGATTTTGGGGTTTTACCTTTACCTATATTTCTCCATACGCCTTCATGGTTTACGAAGGAATATCTTGAGCTTTGCCATACTATTACTAACCTCCTCTAGATAACCACACTGGCCGAAACTGAGTAAAACTGAAATTAAAGAGTACAAGGGAAATGCAATCAAAGTTACAATTCTTTTGAGGGTGGTATAATCTAATTCAGTATATTACTTACTGGCTTTTAAGGAACCCGGAGGTTCATTACAGCCCTCACATAAGCCCGCCATTGGTCCCTATCCTGAGCAAGATTAATCCATTGTCTATCATCATATCCCACCTCCCTCAAATCCATTTTAATATTATCTTCCCATCTACGTCTCGGCCTCCCTAAAGGTCTTTTTCCCCCCGGCCTCCCAACTAACACTCTATATGCATTTCTGGATTCGCCCATACGTGCTACATCCCCTCCCCATCTCAAACGTCTGGATTTAATGTTCCTAATTATGTCAGGTGAAGAATACAATGTGTGCAATTCTGTGTTGTGTAACTTTCTCCATTCTCCTGTAACTTCATTCCTCTTAGCCCCAAATATTTTCCTAAGCACCTTATTCTCAAACACCCTTAACCTATGTTCCTCTCTCAAAGTGAGAGTGCAAGTTTGACAACCATACAGAACAACCGGTAATATAACTGTTTTATAAGTTCTAACTTTCTGATTTTTTGACAGCAGACTAGATGATAAAAGCTTCTCAACCGAATAATAACACGCATTTCCCATATTTATTCTGTGTTTAATTTCCTCCCGAGTATCATTTATATTTGTTACTGTTGCTCCAAGATATTTGAACTTCTCCACCTCTTCAAAGGATAAATTTCCAATTTTTATATTTCCATTTCGTACAATATTCTAGTCACGAGATATAATCATATACTTTGTCTTTTCGGGATTTATTTCCAAACCTAATTCAGTATATTACTGCAAACTTTGATGCTGTTCCTAATGAAAAAGTAGGAAAGAATAGCTGTATCCATGGTGATAATTCTCCTTTACCAGTTTTGAAAAGATAAACACATACATTTTGCAGTAATTGAATTATATTATAACATTACCCTTGCTAGAATTATTGGACTATTTTTCCCCTTGTACTCTTCAATTGTACAGCAAATTTAATGCATTCGTAATTAATTCCAGTAATTATGCCATTTATGAATAATTTTCCTCATTATCAATATTCAGATAGATGTTTGTTCACTTGCCAGACCGGGCATGATTTAATGGATCAACAAGAGCAAGTTAACAGGTGAAAACTGCAATATATGAGGTGGATAATAATTGAAACTACAATTCTCTCGTATAATTATGCAAAATCCAATCACATAAATCTCGTAAAACTTCTTTATTAAAGACAGTGTGATTGCAAGGTAAGCAAAAAACAGTGCAGCAAAACAGAGATTTCTGATCATCTATTTTCATTAAGTTGAGACAGAATTAAGTACTGACAAAAAAAGCAGTAGTCAATTACAAATCCAGTTTTAAACAAAAGAAAGAAAAAGAAACACTTTAAAACCAGAGCCAAGCTACGTAGAATCCGATTAAAAATGAATATAAACTACTACTACAGAACAGTTCTCAATGGCTCCGAATTGTGTCAGGAAGTGGCTCGGCAATCTGACTGGCTGCGGTGTGAGACGGGTTGCTGGCGGAAGGCGACGAGTTCAACCATCAGCCCCGCCTGCGAAAGTTATGACGCAGTAGCGTGAGGAGTACGACAGGTGGCCGTGCATGAATGCTGAACCTGCTATCCTCGCGGACCACGGCCCTCAACATAATAACTACGTCCACGTTAATCCGCGTTGCCATGGAAATCTGCAGACTTTCATTGATAACTTATTTTTCAGCCACTAAAAGACAACAAACAGACAAATCTGTAGACTTCAACACGAATCTTATCTACATACATACAGGATGTACTAAAGCTTCTGGGACATTTTTGGATTAACATATATAGAAAATCTCTTAACGATTGTAACATTTTTTCCACACTCATTTAGAATTCCCAATTCTTTCTTTCCCAATGTAATATTCCCATTCATTTTTTCGCCAAAGAAACTTCTACCAACAAAAAAATTGGTTCCAATTTTTTTATTCTTTCTTCTTCTTCTTCTTCTTATTATTATTATTATTATTATTATTATTATTATTATTATTACTATTACTATTACTATTATTATTATTATTATTATTATTATTATTATTATTTGTGTATTAATGAAATATTCCCTGACAAAACAAGGATTTCAGAAAACTTTAGGCCTAATTGGGAACGCAGTTTTGGGAAACATAATTTGTTGGGAAAATAAATATTGGAACTCAAATCATCTTACGCAGACATCTTAAGAGACGATTTTGACACAAAACTGTGGAAAAGGAATAAAAAATGAAATTGAACACAAATAAGTGAAGAAAGAAGATAATAAATTAAATTAAACAAGAGCTTACAGAGAATATATGCAAAAGAAAATAACGCAGATTTTGAAGGCAGATGTAACTAAAAAAATAAACTAATAGTAGAGGAATATAATGAAAGAAGTGAACAGATAAATGTGAAGGGAAAAACTGATAAAAATATTAGACCTGGGGAAGTAAGAAAAGGGAAAGAAAAAAAAAAGAAAATAGGGGAGAAATAATGTGGATAAAGGTAAATGAATAAGGGAGAGAAGAGAGAAGAGAAAATAGAGACTAGAGAGAGGAGAGAGGGGGAGGGGGAGGGGGACGGGAGAGGGAGAAGAGGAGAGGAGAGGAGAGAAGAGAAGAGAAGAGAAGAGAAGAGAAGAGAAGAGAAGAGAAGAGAAGAGAAGAGAAGAGAAGAGAAGAGGTGGGAGGGAGGGATAGAGGAGAGGAGAGGAGAGGGGAGGAGAGGAGAGGAGATGAGGGGAGAGGAGGGGAGAGGGGAGAGGGGAGGGGAGGGGATGCGGGAGGGGAGGGGAGGGGATGCGGGAGGGGAGGGGAGGGGAGAGGAGAGGAGAGGAGAGGAGAGGAGAGGAGAGGAGAGGAGAGGAGAGGAGAGGAGAGGAGAGGAGAGGAGAGGAGAGGAGAGGAGTTGGGAGGGGAGGGGAGGGGAGGGGAGGGGAGGGGAGGGGGGAGGGGAGGGGAGAGGAGAGGAGAGGAGAGGAGAGGAGAGGAGAGGAGAGGAGAGGAGAGGAGAGGAGAGGAGAGGAGAGGAGAGGAGAGGAGAGAAGAGAAGAGAAGAGAAGAGAAGAGAAGAGAAGAGAAGAGAAGAGAAGAGAAGAGAAGAGAAGAGAAGAGAAGAGAAGAGGTGGGAGGGAGGGATAGAGGAGAGGAGAGAGGGTTGGGAGGGGAGGGGAGGGGAGGGGAGGAGAGGAGAGGAGAGGAGTGTAAGTGTAGACGAGAGTAACAAAAGTCGAACAAAAAGATGTGAAAACAAACAAATATAAGGAAATTTGTAAAATTTGAAATAAATCAAATTGGGAGAATAAATAATAACTAGTAAATAACGAAACAACCGAAAACAGAAAGATAACTATTATGGAAATGAATAAAAGTTGTTAATAAAGTAAAAGGGATGTAGAAAACAAGAAATAAAACAATGAAACAAAAATAGGAAGAATACAAATAATACAATATCAAAACCGAAATGAAGGAAACAAACAGAAACCATAGGAAAATTATTAACTAACGAAGAAAAAATAAAGAGAAAAGAAAGAACACTGAAGGCGGTATGAACCAGACAAAAACAAGCTACAGACACTAGTTTAGATAAACAGAAACGAAGGAAAATAATATAAAATTATTAAATAGGGACAAGAAAGAGAAAAATGAAGCAGACAATAATAAGGGAAGCAGAACTTTTTCGCTCGACGGCAGTATATCTCCTCCGGGCCTGAAGATGCCACCTAGAGTTCCAAAGACTTAACGACCTTCTTGCTGCCCAAGAATTAACGACCTCCATTACCGCCCATTAAATGGAATTATGGAAATTATTTTATCAATACACATATTATATGAGCATTCCAATTGCCTTAATGGCGCCGTACATCAAAGCATGTTTGATTACTTCATGGAAATGCACTCGCAATTTACATTGCATTACGCCTCCGCCTTCCGCCATATGGTCAAAATGTTTGCACAGTTCCCAGGTAGCACCAACAGGTTTACCGGGGGCAACTAGGCCGCTTACCGAAAGCAAAACAAGTCGTCCGTGTGTATCTGCGAGACTCCATTTAATAAATTTCCTGTGCGTATACTGTTTATACAGGGTGGTTCAGAAACGTTTTGACCAGTTTTCTAAAACAAGCAAACCACAGAACAGGTTGGCCTGTCTATGTACCGTAGTTTCCCCTAATTATGGTCCACATTTGTCACATTTTTCTTTGTATATTCAGTACTATTCATCCAGATTAAGTGAAATTTTGGCTTTGGACTCTTGTAAGTGTATATGAAATAAATATTGACATATGTGTTTGAAATTATTTAATTACAAGTGTTAAAAAATAATAAGCATTGGTACATAGTTGTATTCTGAGTTGCCCAACTATGGTCCACTCATATATTCATGCTTGAAAGCATGAATGGACTATAACTGGATCTGTAATTATTCGTAAATCAATAAATTGAGTTTCTAATTTAAGGGTAGAAACATAATCTAGCACAGAAATATTAAAAATAAATTAAAAGTACATGGATTCTTTTTATTAGTACACATTGCATAAACACACAATAAACAAGTGAAATCTGAAAGTAATTTTCCTGCAATAATGAACAACTACAGTATATTAAAGAACAAAAGTGCAGTATCAAAATAAACTAAGACATTCTTAGCAAAATATTATGCAGATAAATTCACTGATAATGTTTATTTATCATACTGAGAACTACATTCAGTAGGCTTATTTCGATCTTTTGAATCTCCACTTCTCTTGTAATTCTGAAATTGAAAATAGATCTCTCTTTTTGGAGACGCATTTGGGGTCTTCAATTTGTTTTATTATGCTTTTCTTTCTATAGAATAAAATGTCTTCCATTTCTCGCCACCTCGGTAATTGCCGCTTTTTACCATACATGAAACAACAGCTCCATTGTTCTTCACTTCCAAAACTTTCCCTGGCCACAATTCCTCCTCACAAGTAACTACCATATAACTATGTGCCTTTAGCATTAATTTAACAGATTTCGTCTTCTTTTCCACATCTGACTCACTGTCTGTAAATATAGAGAGTACACCGGAAACATCATAATCTGTATCCTATTCAATTTCATCGCTCTCATAGTTATTTACAGGGACGGTTGTGATCCTTCTAACCTGAAGTTTTCGTTTTACCGGACCATTATTCGTGCTAGTACCATTGATGCTGGAACAGCCTGTTTTTTTATTTACTGGACTATAATGTTAAATGTTGTTTTAGAATATACTGAGATACCGTATTTGCAGAAGTAAATAATCAATTCATCACATTTTATTAAAACAGATACTTCAAAATGAAATAAATCTATAGTCAACGAAAAATTGTGGTACATAGTTGAGGACTGACTTCTAGCTTCGAGGTTAAACATTTTTCACGCAGAGTCCTTAACCTCTGCCAGTGTAATTATTACGTGAAAGTAAACACTATATAACCGGATTTAATTGTACAAACAATCATATATCTATAACATACCAGTTCTACAGAGGAGAGCTTAATAAAACAGACAGACACAAAATGAATGATTTCGTGTCTTCACACATTCAATAGATGCACACTGACCTTGTTAAGCATCCATATCATTGCCACGTGTAATGGTAGATAGAAACATCTATGGGGAACATAATTCCATCACAGTGGCGCCTTAAATGGCAAACACCGAACTCTTGGGGGACTAAGTAGTACATAATGCGTTTTGGACCATAGTTGGGTGCCTGGACCATAGTTATGGGAAATTACGATACTGAAATACCTGGTTTTGGTGATATGGAATCAAGTAATTATAAAGCCCTCCAATGTGAGTAGGCTACTGCATATAGGTGTCAAGAATATAATGTCCTTATTTTAATACGTTATTTAACGACGCCATACTAGGTACTTGGTCAGTAATTGAGATTCGTTCAGACAACTTCTGATAAATAGTTTTCTTATTCTATCATAAAGTATACTTTCTGAAGTCGAAATTGCGATAGAAAATCTGCAAAAGTACAAGTCTCCAGGTATTGATCAAATTCCAGCAGAATTAATACAAGAGGGTGGAAGGGCATTATCTAGCGAAATTTATAAACTTGTACTTGCAATTTGGGAAAAGGAAATTGTACCAGAACAATGGAAGGAGTCCATAATCGTACCTATTTTTAAGAAGGGGGACAAGACTAACTGTAGTAACTTTCGAGGAATATCACTTTTGTTGACGTCGTACAAAATTTTGTCGAATATCCTATTGAGAAGATTAACTCCATATGTAGATGAAATTATTGGGGATCATCAGTGAGGTTTTAGGCGTAATAGATCAACTATTGATCAGATTTTTTTGTATTCGACAGATATTGGAGAAAAAATGGGAGTATAAGGGTACAGTACACCAGTTATTCATAGATTTCAAAAAGGCATATGACTCGGTTAAGAGAGAAGTTTTATATAATATTCTTATTGAATTTGGTATTCCCAAGAAACTAGATCGATTAATTACAATGTGTCTCAGTGAAACTTACAGCAGAGTCCGTATAGGCCAGTTTCTATCTGATGCTTTTCCAATTCACTGCGGGCTAAAGCAAGGAGATGCACTATCACCTTTCCTTTTTAACTTCGCTCTAGAATATGTCATTAGGAAAGTTCAGGATAACAGAGAGGGTTTGGAATTGAACGGGTTATATCAGCTTCTTGTCTATGCGGATGACGTGAATATGTTGGGAGAAAATCCACAAACGATTAGGGAAAACGCGGAAATTATACTTGAAGCAAGTAAAGCGATAGGGTTGGAAGTAAATCCCGAAAAGACTAAGTATATGATTATGTCTCGTGGCCAGAATACTGTACGAAATGGTACCATAAAAATTGGAGATTTATCCTTCGAAGAGGTGGAAAAATTCAAATTTTTTGGAGCAACAGTAACAAATATAAATGACACTCGGGAGGAAATTAAACACAGAATAAATACGGAAAATGCCTGTTATTATTCGATTGAGAAGCTTTTGTCATCTAGTGTGCTGTCAAAAAATCTGAAAGTTAGAATTTATAAAACAGTTATATTACCGGTTGTACTGTATGGCTGTGAAACTTGGATTCTCACTTTGGGAGAGGAACATAGGTTAAGGGTGTTTGAGAATAAGGTGCTTAGGAAAATATTTGAGGCTAAGAGGGATGAAGTTACAGGAGAATGGAGAAAGTTACACAAAACAGAACTGTACGCATTGTATTCTTCACCTGACATAATTAGGAACATTAAATCCAGACGTTTGAGATGGGCTGGGCGTGTAACACGTATGGGCGAATCCAGAAATGCATATAGAGTGTTAGTTGGGAGGCCAGATAGAAAAATGCCTTTGGGGAGGCTGAGACGTAGATGGGAGGATAATATTAAACTGGATTTGAGGGAGGTGGGATATGGTGATAGAGACTTGATTAATCTTGCACAGGATAGGGACCAATGACGGGCTTATGTGAGGGCGGCAATGAACCTCCGGGTTCCTTAAAAGCCAGTAAGTAAGTAAGTATAATTTATTTATCACAAAAATTTCAAATCAGATTAAAAAAAAATTATTCTGGAGAAATTTGAAGATGCAAAACCGTTATTCTGAGAACTCTGTATTTATTTACTGGCGAGTCGGCCTAGGTAGCGTAGTTGATATAGCGCTGGCCTTGTATGCTCGAGGTTGCGGGTTGGATCCCAGCCTAGGTCGATGGCATTTAGGTGTGTTTAAATGCGACAGGCTCATGCCAATAGATTTATTGGCATGTAAAAGAATTCCTGCGGGACAAAATTCCTGCACACCGGCGACGCTGATATAATCTCTGCAGTTGCGAGCGTCGTTAAATAAATATTTTTCTCTATTGCCGAGAGGACTTAAAAAATTCACGCTCTTATTTAAAAATTTAGATAGGTTCTTTAAAAATGTCGGGTTAGTAAAAAATATATTGAAAACTGTTCACATATATACCTCAAAAAAGTATTTTAATGTAAAAAACAAAATTTCAAATATTTTTTTTACAGAAACTCACTGGTTGTGAGGTATTTTGATAAAGTGTGTTTCACTTGTAATTAAAAAACGTAGATGGTATACAAAATTAAAAACAGTGTTCATTTAGTTAGTATATTTACTCCATACAAGCTGTGGTTGTTTTATCTCGTATCGCAACATCTTGAATTTCATTTTGCACGTTATAAATTAAAAAAAGACAGGACGTTCATTTAAAACTCAGCCCACAGGCTGTTAGTTTAGGTGACTGGGATGGGATAAATAAAAATAAAGTACCTACTCAGTTTCCTGCGTCACCGGATATGTCAACTTTGAAAACATTGTCCAACTTAAACACACTTTAACAGGAAACCGGCGTTTTGAACAGTTATTTTATTGTAAAGGTTGAAATAAAATGCTCTCTGCCATCAGCATTTAGAACAACGTAGCGGGCGACAAACAAAAAAATATCACATGAAATGTAAAAATAAAAGACAAGGTTACAACAGTTTAAAAATGTATCACAGAGTTACAGGTCTGACTTCCATTCCATGTACGGCAGGGGTAACGTCAGCTGCAGTCCACAATTATTTTATGTAACAGTGCGTGAAACACACAGCACTCGGCGAAACCGAGCCCCTTCCATTAAGCGGGAGGTTGCATGGAATTCCACTGCACGGATCCGGCGCTCGTATTCGCCTCCTAGTTCACAAAGGACAGCAATCACGACAGAGATCGATTTCCAGATTCCAAAATAAATATTCATTATCAGATCCTCTCAACAGGAATTAATACTTTTCGTAATGATCTCCGCGACGAAATGTTGCAGTCAGACATACAGAACCAATCACCACCAACCGACATGTTCACCACAACGCCAATACTACCAGCAGGGTTGGGAAGTTACGTGTGAAAAGTTAATTTCTACATGATGCGTAAAATATACGTAAAAAATGAGTAATTTATGTCATAAATGTAAAAAAATATAATACATTTAAAAAATTTTGGATTGATTATGATGGTATTGGTTCCTAAAAGCATCAAAAGATGGCAGAGGAGACATGCTGTGGAGAATCTACAGCGACAACTAAGGGAAATTCGAATATGTGAGTTGAAAAATAGAGATATTACTTACAATTGAGGAAAAGAGGGCGTTCCATGTTTTAACCCCTTCAGGCCTGATGTATATTATAGTAGTAGTATTTTTTTAGTAGTAGTAGTATTTATTTATTTAACCTGGTAGAGATAAGGCCGTCAGGCCTTCTCTGCCCCTCTACCAGGAGATTCCAACTACAATATCAACAATAAAATTACAATTAGTATTAAATTTACATTTACAATTACAAATAATATTACAGTTAGTATTAAATTTACAATTACAATAAAATCAAAGTACGAAAAGATTACCTGAATAATTAAAACTAGATAATTTATCATAGAGAAACAAAGAATATTTTATATTTACTGAATTACAAATTAAATCTAGAATAACAAAATTGTATAGTGATGAAATTACTGAATATTGAAATATTTTGTGATAGATTAAAGAAACTATTTACAAGTAATCAATTACTGACCAAGTGCCTAGTAAGTTTTCGTTTGAATTCAATTTTATTTCGACAGTCCCTGATGCTAGCAGGTAGCGAATTCCAGAGTCTTGGCAGGGCTATTGTGAAAGAAGATGAGTATGAGGAGGTGCGATGGGATGTTATAGTGTACATTGTTTGTTTTTTTTTTCTTTTTTTTTTTTTTTGGAATGTCTTCGATCATCATCATCATCATCATCATCATCATCCTTCACGAATTAGGCCTCTGTAGACTTGTTTCGGCCCCATCTAGCAGTCTTCTTAAAGGTCTTCCTGGTCGACGATGTCCTCTAGGTTTATACTGCATCATAATTTTTGGGATTCTTGAATTTTCCGTTCTTCTTACATGATCTAGCCAATTGAATTTGTATCTGCTGATTTTTTCTTGTACTGACTTTACTTCTAATTGTTCTAAAATTTCTTCATTCCTTTTTCGGTCTAAAAGAGTATATCCTGCTGTCCTCCTGAAAAATTTCATTTCCGTTGCTTTGATTCTGTTCATGTCTTTTTTCTTTAATGTCCAAATCTCGCTTCCGTATAAAAGGGAGGGTAATGCTAGTGTATTATATATTTTTATTCTTGTAGATTTTTGTACTAATTTAGCTTTTAATGTATTGTTTATTATTCCTAGAATTTGTGTAAATTTGGTAATTTTCTTGTTCACATCTTTTTCATTTTGATAAGATATTTCACAACCCAGATAATTGAAATTTTGCACTTGTTCGAGGCATTGGTTATTGTGTATTATCTGTCTTCGATACTTTTAAATATTTTGAAAAATTCAATTGATAGAAATATAGAATATTATTTTTGAAATATTTCTATATCTGAATTAAAAATAAAATTTTAAATTTTGGGGCCGCGGGGGTCAAAATTGTCCCCAAATTTTTATTTTCTGTGAAGACTTGATTTGGAATTTTGGATCCCCTGAATGATTGTGATTTTTTTTTTCAATTTTTTTTTAATATAAATTCGGGTCTGAAGGTGTTAAACTCGTGGACGATGAATTTAAAAAATGGCCGCCATACCTTTAAAACTAATGGAGGCTAAATATAGAACATTACAGGAAACTTGCATCGGCATCAGGCAACTAAACTGGGAGAGGAACAAATATATTAGGCCTATTCTTTTGTGGTTTAATGTGATTTTTGTGCTACGAAAGAAAAGATGTAGGCCTAAAAGGAATTTAACCACAACTAGTATTAAACTGGTCTTTATTTCATCGTCCTTAGTAATCTAAACTTTTCTTTATTCTTTTTTTTTAATTACTCTCTCCATGACAACCAACATATTAGCAACAATAAAATTCATATGTTTTATCATTTATAACGTCACAAACAAAAGACGTACAACATAAAAATTAAATTTAGTTACCAGTAATGGATAAAAGCTTGTATAACATAGGCCTAAGAAGTAAACAGATTTTATGCGCTCATGAAAATTATCACGCGAGGCGACGCGGATAAAATCTAATTTTACTCTCTTGTACTATAAACAGAGTTTCCGAAAATATTACCCATGCAACACCTTTAGTTAAATATAAAATTCTGGAACTTCTATAACAGGTATTTAAAACTTATTATGTAATTCTGCATTTCTTTGTTTATTTGGACAAAACATATTTACTGGAAGGTCAACAATGAGAAGAATCAAATTTATGGTCAAATTATTTATGTATAAGTTACAAACTATTGAAATTATTGGATTTACTAGTGGGTGCTAGAGGCACGATTAAAAAAAATTATCAATTTCTGCAAAGAGTACAATCTTGAATCCTCTCTGGCCAACACTGTTTCTTTGATAGCTCTAAAATTTTCAATCAATCTTCTGAGAAATCACATATAGAGGATATTCACGAAGATTTACAGTCCTTTATGGAGCTTATTTACGAAAATATTCTGAGCAAATAATGTCAACATTTGTCGTAATCTCAATATTTTAAAAGTTACATTAATTTGATGTTAGTAAAATACCTTTCTTCTTTAGTTTTAAGGGTAAAAAAATATTAAAAATAAAGAATGAACTATTCAGAAATGTCGTCATTTCTTTAATTGGCTAGTGTTCTGAAACTAAAAAATGTGTTGTTAATTGTTTTGCACAGATTTAATTTTTCAATTTTTAACTAAAAATGACATAATTCTTACGCACTTATCACAAAAATTGTTACAAATCATACGATTTTAGGAACCTAATTCTTTAAAATTTAATTATACATCCTAATGTACAGCCTTAAATAATTTACAAGAGTGACGTGATCCGTAACAATTGTTGTGATAAATGCGTAAGAAAATGTAATTTTGTAGTTAAAAGTCGAAAAAAAAAGTCTGTACGAAGTAACTATGGAATTCTCAACACATTCTTAACTTCAGAATACTAGCTAATTAAAGAAATGATACTCCTGAATATGCCATTCTCTATCTGTAATATTCTTTTATCCTTAAAACTCAATAATGGTATTTTATAAACAACTTCAAATTAGTGTAACTTTGAAAATATTGCGATTATGACAAATGTTTATATGACATTTTTTTGCTCAGAATGTCTTCGGAAGTAAGTTCAGTGAGGGAGGGTAAATCCTCGTCAATCACTCTGTATAAAGTAAATTAATAACAATAATAATAATTACATTTCTCACGGAAAATGTTTCATAAAATTTTACACATTTACTAATACTTGTATATTTGGTATACTTTGTCTTCAGGGCAACGCCTATTGAGAAGTTAATAAATAAATAAATAAATAAATAAATAAATAAATAAATAAATAAATAAATAAATAAATAAATAAATAAATAAATAAATAAATAAATAAGTAAATGAAGGAAGAAAGAAAGAAAGAGAGAGGTAGGGAGGGAGTGAGGAAGGAAGGAAGAAAGGAAGGAAGGAGGGAAGGAAGGAAGGAAGGAAAGAAAGAAAGAAAGAAAGAAAGAAAGAAAGAGGGAGGTAGGAAGGGAGTAAGGGAGGGAGTAAGGGAGGGAGGAAGGAAGAAAGGAAGGAAGGAGGGAAGGAAGGAGGAAAGGAAGGAAAGAAAGAAAGAAAGAAGGAAGGAAAGCAAGAAAGAAAGAGGGAGGTAGGGAGGGAGTGAGGAAGGAAGGAAGAAAGGAAGGAAGGAGGGAGGGAGGGAGGGAAGGAAGGAAAGAAAGAAAGAAAGAAAGAAAGAAAGAAAGAAAGAAAGAGGGAGGTAGGGAGGGAGTGAGGGAGGGAGGAAGAAAGGAAGGAAGGAGGGAAAGAAAGAAAGAAAGAAAGAAAGAAAGAAAGAAAGAAAGAAAGAAAGAAAGAAAAAAAGAAAGAAA
The DNA here is from genome assembly GCF_040183065.1 of Periplaneta americana. NCBI lineage: Eukaryota > Metazoa > Arthropoda > Insecta > Blattodea > Blattidae > Periplaneta > Periplaneta americana. The sequence goes on from NC_091123.1 coordinate 6,528,364, forward strand.
GAAAATGTTTTTGAAATAAGTTCGTTCATTTTTATACCGATTTCATTTTAGTAATTATAAATTGACGTGTATTTACAAAGATCGTAGTCTCGCTAAAAACCGCAGTTTCACGGAACACAGTTTGAAAAACGTTGCCATATGAGAATGACTACAAGAATTGGCAACTCAACTTACGGGCTCAGCACTTGCTAGTGCCTGCAGTTAAGTGGTGAAGGGGATGAGAAAAGGTCGTCATGTTTCGGAGCAAAGTTTGCTTCCTAGACGTACACTACAGTCTGACGAGGTTTCGCTGAAGGATACACTGCACCAAGTCACTAGGTCCCTCACTGAACGCAATAAGAATACATGATGAAGTGGCTGCAGCTATCTGATAATGATTGGAATGCCTCTTGTCGCTAGACGTCTTAATAAAGTTCATAGAAAAGTTCCCCATTATACAGCCATTGTTTTTACCATCAACTTGTATAGGAGAAAATATGAGGAGGCATAAAGTGTCGAGGCGTAGGTAATAAAACGTGAAGGCTACAAATTTAATCACATCGACATCCCTGCAGAAGCAAAAACCTGGTTAGCATGGGTTAGCTACTCACAGTAACTTCAATACATTCTGTCGTAAATCAATCTTTATTTACAGTTTAATGAAGTTAATAAGAAGTGCATTATAAATACATAATATGAAAATGATCTGCCCGACTATAAAACTTTGCAGAGGTAGAAGGTATTTCAATCGACAGACACACGTTCAACTCTAGGTACGCCGTGTTTTTGTGGTCATTAGCGCCATAATATATTCGATCCCCCTGACTGAAGTTCTCGATGGTATGTAGGCTAATAATAATAATAATAATAATAATAATAATAATAATAATAATAATAATAATAATAATACTTACAAATGGCTTTTAAGGAACCCGAAGGTTCATTGCAGCCCTCACATAAGCCCTCCATCGGTCCCTATCCTGAGCAAGATTAATCCAGTCTCTATCATCATATCCCACCTCCCTCAAATCCATTTTAATATTATCTTCCCATCTACGTCTCGGCCTCCCCAAAGGTCTTTTTCCCTCCGGTCTCCCAACTAACACTCTATATGCATTTCTGGATTCGCCCATACGTTCTACATGCCCTGCCCATCTCAAACGTCTGGATTTAATGTTCCTAATTATGTCAGATGAAGAATACAATGCGTGTAGTTCTGCGTTGTGTAACTTTCTCCATTCTCCTGTAACTTCATCCCGCTTAGCCCCAAATATTTTCCTAAGCACCTTATTCTCAAACACCCTTAACCTATGTTCCTCTCCCAGAGTGAGAGTCCAAGTTTCACAACCATACAGAACAACCGGTAATATAACTGTTTTATAAATTCTAACTTTCAGATTTTTTGACAGCAGACTAGATGATAAAAGCTTCTCAACCGAATAATAACAGGCATTTCCCATATTTATTCTGTGTTTAATTTCCTCCCGAGTGTCATTTATATTTGTTACTGTTGCTCCAAGATATTTGAATTTTTCCACCCCTTCGAAGGATAAATCTCCAATTTTTATATTTCCATTTCGTACAATATTCTGGTCACGAGACATAATCATATACTTTATCTTTTCGGGATTTACTTCCAAACCGATCGCTTTACTTGCATCAAGTAAAACTTCCGTGTTTTCCCTAATCGTTTGTGGATTTTCTCCTAACATATTCACGTCATCCGCATAGACAAGCAGCTGATGTAACCCGTTCAATTTCAAACCCTCTCTGTTATCCTGGACTTTCCTAATGGCATATTCTAAAGCGAAGTTAAAAAGTAAAGTAAAAAGTAATAATAATAATAATAATAATAATAATAATAATAATAATAATAATTTATTTATTTAATCTGGCAGTGCTAAGGCCAGTAGCCCTTCTCTTCCGCCCAGCCAGATTCTAATTCTAATTGAATACAATTGCTTACATAGTTATTACATTAATATCTAGACCATAAAACAACATTAAAGTAAATAATGAAAGTTGGATAAGTAATGTTAGTGTGACAATAATAAACACTGGTAAGAAATAGTTATAATAATAATAATAATAATAATAATAATAATAATAATGAGATAATTTAGATATTTATCTGTGATATATATAACCATTAAACATTGAGAAATCTGAAACAGCTATTATTGTTAACAAGATTTGTTAGTTCGTTAGCCTATTCTTAAATTGGTTTGATGTCTGACAGTCCCTGACATTACTCGGTAGGGAATTCCAAAGTCGAGGAACAGCCACAGTGGAAGAAGATGAATATGAGGATGTTCGGTGAGAGGGAATGGATAATATTGAGGAGTGTTGTGATCGTGTGTCTAGGTTATGATGGGTGGATAAATTTTGAAAACGAGACGCAAGATAGACAGGAGTGGAGAAATGCAATACGTGAAAGAGAAGGGAAAGACAGTGGATTTTCCTACGATCTTCTAGACGGAGCCAGGATAACATTTCGAGGGATGGTGTTACGTGATCAGCCCGGCGAATGTTGCAGACGAAACGGACGCACATATTATGAACACGTTGTAGTCTCTGCGCCGAAGTAACGCTTAGGTCAGTAAGCAGAATATCACAGTAATCGAAGTGGGGCATCACGAGTGTTTGCACTAACATTTTTTTCATGGAAAAGGGTAGAAAATTCTTCAATCGCCTAAACGAGTGGATTAATGAGAATACTTTTTTGCAGGTTTCTGCAACTTGAATGTTCCAATTTAAACTTTTATCCATATAAATACCTAGATTCTTTACTGATTCACTGAACGGAATTTCGGTGCCATTTTAATCGGGGACAAATTTGGTATGGTAATAGTGCTTAACAAACGTGAATGGTCCACAATGATTGTGATTTTTCTGGATTTAGTTTAAGTCGGAATTTCCGTGTCCATGTCCAGATGGAGTCCAGACCGTCATTAATTTTAGTTATTGCATCATTTATTTCCTCAGTATGGAATTTTATGTATATTTGAAGGTCGTCTGCATAGAGATGGTGTCGGCAGTACTTTAGAGATTCTGATATGTCGTTGATATCAATTGTAAATAGTAAAGGGCCAAGAAGGGCCAGGCTACAGTAGTGGCAAAAAACCGGACCGACCCTTGTAGCTGATACAAAAGAACCCTGTGCTGTGTATTGTGTAAAAAAAAGGTAATTTCAATATGGATAGTGAAGCCAGAGGTATGTACTGCTATTTAATGTAAAAATACGCAGTTATCTTTGCCGAATAGAGGTAGAAATGTAATAATGTAGATGAAAATAAAACTCTCAAAGTTTTTTCGTCTGTAAGTTTGAGGCACTGAAGGAAACAAACGACTGTAAGAATCGAACAGATGCAATATATTTCATTGTTACAATTAATTATACAAGATGGATGTGTTTTGTGACTAGCAAAATTTGAATCTGTGACTCTTAAATCAGCTACAAGGATCGGTCCGGTTTTTTTTTTGCCACTACTATAAATCTATTATTAGGCAGTAGCCTACATCGCACTTGACAAAATGTTAGATGAAGAACAATCATTAAAGGAATCCTGGTCGAGGCAAGTTACCTGGTTCAGGTTTTTTTTCCCGGGTTTTCCCTCAACCCAATATGAGCAAATGCTGGGTAACTATCGGTGCTGGACCCCGGACTCATTTCACCGGCATTATCACCTTTATTTCATTCAAACGCTAAATAACCTAGATGTTGATAAAACGTCGTAAAATAATCTATTTAAAATAATTAAAGGGCTTTATTTCATTCAAACGCTAAATAACCTAGATGTAGATAAAAGTCGTAAAATAATCTACTTAAAATAATTAAAGGGCTTTATTTCATTCAAACGCTAAATAACCTAGATGTTGATAAAACGTCGTAAAATAATCTACTTAAAATAATTAAAGGGCTTTATTTCATTCAAACGCTAAATAACCTAGATGTTGATAAAACGTCGTAAAATAATCTACTTAAAATAATTAAAGGGCTTTATTTCATTCAAACGCTAAATAACCTAGATGTTGATAAAACGTCGTAAAATAATCTACTTAAAATAATTAAAGGGCTTTATTTCATTCAAATGCTAAATAACCTAGATGTTGGTAAAACGTCGTAAAATAATCTACTTAAAATAATTAAAGGGCTTTATTTCATTCAAACGCTAAATAACCTAGATGTTGATAAAACGTCATAAAATAATCTACTTAAAATAATTAAAGGGCTTTATTTCATTCAAACGCTAAATAACCTAGATGTTGATAAAACGTCATAAAATAATCTACTTAAAATAATTAAAGGGCTTTATTTCATTCAAACGCTAAATAACCTAGATGTTGATAAAACGTCATAAAATAATCTACTTAAAATAATTAAAGGGCTTTATTTCATTCAAACGCTAAATAACCTAGATGTTGATAAAACGTCATAAAATAATCTACTTAAAATAATTAAAGGGCTTTATTTCATTCAAACGCTAAATAACCTAGATGTTGATAAAACGTCATAAAATAATCAACTTAAAATAATTAAAGGGCTTTATTTCATTCAAACGCTAAATAACCTAGATGTTGATAAAACGTCATAAAATAATCTACTTAAAATAATTAAAGTGCTTTATTTCATTCAAACGCTAAATAACCTAGATGTTGATAAAACGTCATAAAATAATCTACTTAAAATAATTAAAGGGCTTTATTTCATTCAAACGCTAAATAACCTAGATGTTGATAAAACGTCATAAAATAATCTACTTAAAATAATTAAAGGGCTTTATTTCATTCAAACGCTAAATAACCTAGATGTTGATAAAACGTCATAAAATAATCTACTTAAAATAATTAAAGGGCTTTATTTCATTCAAAAGCTAAATAACCTAGATGTTGATAAAACGTCATAAAATAATCTACTTAAAATAATTAAAGTGCTTTATTTCATTCAAACGCTAAATAACCTAGATGTTGATAAAACGTCATAAAATAATCTACTTAAAATAATTAAAGTGCTTTATTTCATTCAAACGCTAAATAACCTAGATGTTGATAAAACGTCGTAAAATAATCTACTTAAAATAATTAAAGGGCTTTATTTCATTCAAACGCTAAATAACCTAGATGTTGATAAAACGTCCTAAATAATCTACTTAAAATAATTAAAGGGCTTTATTTCATTCAAACGCTAAATAACCTAGATGTTGATAAAACGTCATAAAATAATCTACTTAAAATAATTAAAGTGCTTTATTTCATTCAAACGCTAAATAACCTAGATGTTGATAAAACGTCATAAAATAATCTACTTAAAATAATTAAAGGGCTTTATTTCATTCAAACGCTAAATAACCTAGATGTTGATAAAACGTCGTAAAATAATCTGCTTAAAATAATTAAAGGGCTTTATTTCATTCAAACGCTAAATAACCTAGATGTTGATAAAACGTCGTAAAATAATCTACTTAAAATAATTAAAGGGCTTTATTTCATTCAAACGCTAAATAACCTAGATGTTGATAAAACGTCGTAAAATAATCTACTTAAAATAATTAAAGGGCTTTATTTCATTCAAACGCTAAATAACCTAGATGTTGATAAAACGTCGTAAAATAATCTACTTAAAATAATTAAAGGGCTCATGCAAAAACGAGATAGCTCCACTTTTACAAAGTTGTGGAAAACTACAAAAAATATTCTAAAAAATTAAAATTTAAACTTTGATTCTTTCCTTTTCCAGAGTATGTCAGTCCTAGGTACCCAAGACTTTCATTTTATCACTCAATTATTTATTATAATCAGAAATTTAGGAGGTGGGGATGGGGTAAATATAAACAAACTATGGAGCTTCCTCTTTTTGCAATAAGATTGCATCTAATTTGCCACGTTTTGCATTGAACACAATTACTGTATCAATATCATAAACTAGAACACAAAAAAAAAAATACGCGCACACACCACACGCACGCACGCACGCACACACACACACACACACACACACACACACACACACACACACGTTGAACCGTAAATAATGTAATAAATTTCAGGGAGTTATTCTTTGAGATATTTCAAACAGAGTTTAATACAATTTTGCTCGTTTTTGCTTCCTTTTCGAGAAAAAATTAAAATTATGTTTTTTTAACGACGTTCACAACTGCCGAGGTTATATCAGCGTCGCCGGTGTGCCGGAATTTTTTCCCGCAGGAGTTTTTACATGCCACTAAATCTAGTGACATGAGCCTTTCGCATTTAAACACACTTAAATGCCATCGACCTGGACCGGGATCGAACGCGCAGCCTCGGGCACAGAAGACCAGCGCTATACCAACTGCGCCACTCAGGGCGACTCCTTTTCGAGATAAAAATTGTTTTATATGAAACATTTTATAGCGTGTTTTGGGAAAGGTTGGTCATTTTAAGAGAGCACTGTATTATGATAATAAATTATTGAAAGAATTTTAGTTTTGTCCTTTAAATGTGCAGAAATTTGATCAGAACAAATGTAACTTTGTAAAATTCCTTAGCAGAACGGAAAGTTACATTTGTTCGGATCAAATTTCTGCACATTTAAAGGACAAAACTAAAATTCTTTCAATCATTTATTATCATAATACACTGCTCTCTTAAAATGACTGAGCATATTGGGAATTAAAACAATGGCTGTCCCAAAAAACGCTACGATATGTTTCATATAAAGCGATTTTTATCTCAAAATGGAAGCAAAAACGAGCAAAACTATTGAAAGCATTTTTTGTTTGAAATCTCTCAAAGAATAACCCCCTGAAATTAATGACATCACTTATGGTTCACCCTGTATATAGCTCCAGGAGCTACCTCCTTTTTACAAAGAAACGATTGGGAGCAACAATAATATATTCGAATCCCATTGGTTAATTCCTTTAAAGAGTTTTCAAGCATAGATTAATTATAACATGTTCTTATTTTACTTTAAAGAGAATTAAATAATTTTAAATTAATGTTAAGTGATTTGACAATAAAATTTGTAGTATTAGTAAGTCTCGAAAAGTTTTGTGAAATGTTGAATTTGACGAAAATTTATTCGTATTGGCCTATAAGCGGTTTAAGACAGTTTCAACCATCTGTGTAGCTAAGACGGCTAAGGCGCACTCGGGCGCGGATTCGATTCCCGCTTGGGCTGATTACCTGGTTGGGTTTTTCCGAGATTTTCCCAACTACAAGGCAAATGTCAGGTAATCTATGGCGAATCCTCGGCCTCATCTCGCCAAATATCATCTCGCAATCATCAATTCCATCGACGCTAAATAACCTCATAGTTGATACAGCGTCTTTAAATAACCAACATAGTTGATACAGCGTCTTTAAATAACCAACATAGTTGATACAGCGTCTTTAAATAACCAACATAGTTGATACAGCGTCTTTAAATAACCAAGTAAAATAAAAAAAGACAACTGTTTATTCTATGATTCAAAATCACACTACTTAGTAAACCATGTCACAGAACTGGGAGGTGCCAGAGAACGAAACTCTTGAATTTACAGCGAGCATAAGCGCCATTTGAAGCGCATTTTCCTCAAGTTTTAATGCATTACCATAAAATATTCAGAGCTGGCTTTTATACGGAGACAAGTAATTTCTCTCAAAGATCGGAAACCAGCCCATGTAATCGCAGGACTGGATTTCTTGTCCATGCTTCAAAACCACGTAGCAGTCCCTCCCATAATACGGAAAAGGATCCGAGAGAATGAAGGGAGTTGATTTTAGTCATTACCCTGTCAAATCGGTCGATCTCGGCAATATACAAGCCTGATAACATGGATCTTCGGTGAGGTTCCCTTGTTTGGAAGACTTGCTTCTTTTAATATCTTAAATTAAACGGCCCCGCCAAGAGGACGACAGATACACGTGCTGACATCCTACACCAAGTACGTGACGCTCTTACAGTCACCAACCTTGCGCTTTGTTTACGTATCTATGTCAGCCGTGGCGAAAATACGACTCACGAGCACATTGTGGCTCGCAGTGCATTTCCCTTGCTTCCTACCTACAACCCCCACCCTCTCACTCACTGGAGTAAACTCCGTTCCATTTGTATTTGTCTCTGACCTGCGAGTGGCGTATCGTCGCAATGTCTTTCTCGAAACCATGTACCTCTAAAAAACGAAAGTTTCAAGTAGTATGGGAGGACGCATTTTTTTGCTGACAATATGATGAGAATATTAAATGTATGTTCACAAGTATTACGAGGAAAACGGTTGTATAACATAAAACGGCATTATAAGTTACTACATGTTACTGATGTAACATTAAAAGGTTAAGTGTTGTTGTTGTTGTTGTTATTATCATCATCATCATCTCTGTACGTCGATCCTTTTTCAGCAGATGTACGAATAATGCGGTTAGCTCTTCAATTTAAACTCACAGATTTACAATGTGATATCAAATGAAAGCTAGATGTAAGGACTTGACAAATGTTGAACTTTTCAAATCTTTGCCAAAATAAATATTTGAAGCTTCGTTCTTTCGCTTGCTCTTTTGAAGCCATGTTCGCTACAACTTACGTTTGTGAAAAATTATTTTCAACAATGAAAATAGTAAAAATCAAATTTAGATCACGACTGACAGACAAATACCTTCGTGATCAACTACGACTGGTAGTAATTGACATAATTCCTGATTTTGAAACTCTGTCGCAGAGACATTCTGAAGACAATTAATTTCAGGTTGTGATAATGTGTCCTATGTTTTCTTGTTCATTTATTTCTTCGTTACACGTACTAAACATTAGTTTGTAGCCTTGTACTGTATATAATTTCATTTAAGTGCTTGATGTAAGGAAAATGAAAAACAGTTAATAAGTCAGACAGTTGCTTCACTTCCCCTTCGGGTGTCCACCTCCCTCCATAGGTGCTATGCATGTTGCAGCTTACACAATGGCTCGGCGCACGATGGCATTTTCGCCACGGCTGATCTATGTTAACGAAGAAACTCGCATTCGAGCAAACAGATGCTGTCAAACGGGGCTTCAAACTGTAACTAAGTCTGGATGCGTTCCGATTTCCTTTCTCCTTACAATCTTCATCTAGTGTCACTCGAGACTTGCAAGTTAGAAAGGTCGTCTACTACATTTGATCATCATGCTCGGCTAATCCAAAGAGAAAGAAAACTGCTACGGGTGTAAAGATTTCAGACTTATGAATTATGCGAGTCATTCTCCAGTTTCTTAGCTATTCCTCTCCATGACGAATATCATTACTATGTCTCATATTTGCTATATAAATTCAATTTTAAAATAATCAGTAGAACACAAAGAACAATTGGACAACATTCATTGTGCTTCCAAGTATTATTTATTCATTCATTCACTTATTTATTTATTGCAATAAAATTACTGATATTTATATTAATATAATATGAGGGAAAACAAACTATTCCACGAAATTAAAAATATGAGTTTAACAATAAATTTTACAATTTGAACAATACAGTATATAAAACTAAATACAAATATTTACATACGGAATCTATACTAATAATAAATCTGTAGCCGAAATTTTTCTGGTAATTTTCGATTTTCCAAAAATAATTGGTCCTACCATATATAATTAACCACCCTAAAACCGAAAATCGCTTTTTTGAAATTTTTGTTTGTATGTCTGTCTGTCTGTCTGTCTGTATGTTTGTTACCTTTTCACGCGATAATGGCTGAACGGATTTCGATGAAAATTGGAATATAAATTAAGTTCGCTGTAACTTAGATTCTAGGCTATATGGCATTCAAAATACATTATTTAAAAGGGGGGTTATAAGGCGTCCCGAATTAAATAAATTGAAATATCTCGCTTATTATTGTTTTTTGTGAAAAATGTTACATAACAAAAGTTTCTTTAAACAATTTCCGATAAGTTTCATTCTTTGAAAAATTTCGATAGGACTGATATTTAATGAGATAAATGAGTTTTAAAATTAAAATAACTGTCATCTAAGGCCGTGTAATGAATTAAAAAACAAATGACTTAGTCTATAAGGGGCCTTGGACAGCAACAATCGAAAACTATAAAAGACAGCCTACAGAGAATGTTTCTGTGTTTGTATGAAGTAATATCGGAAGCTAAATTAACCGATTTGTATAATTAATTATTATTTCATCATTGGAAAGTGTAGTTTCTCTAGATGGACATAATGCTATAATGTTATTACAGTAACTTCTGAAATAATATAATATAATATAATATAATATAATATAATATAATATAATAGGTATTATAATATTATATAATATAATTTAAGTTATTTGAAGGGTTCAGAACCATAGTGGGCCAAGCGCCATTTACTGAATACGTAGAAAACAAGGGTTAAATTAAAATTATTAGCATAATTCAATGGAAACCTATAACAAGTAAAATAAAGTATACACATTAAATCTAAATGATGTCAATCTTCATTAAACTATGGTTGCATGTAATAAAAATTAAGAAACATGTTAAAGGAATTGTCATTGCACCAAATGAGTATCTCTGGACCAAAATGACCGCATTTTAATTATTTGGATCCAATTTAAATTAAGTAACATATTAAACGATTTATCCTTCTATCAAGCCCAGGTGGCGTGGGTCGTGTAAATGTACCTACAGTAGAAGGGAGAGGTTAACTGAGAGAAAGAAAGAAAGAAAGAAAGAAAGAAAGAAAGAAAGAAAGAAAGAAAGCAAGAAAGAAAGAAAGAAAGAAAGAAAGAAAGAAAGCAAGAAAGAAAGAAAGAAAGAAAGCAAGAAAGAAAGAAAGATCCTTCTATCAAACACGAATGTTCCCTGGATCAAATGTACTATTTTAATTATGCAATTACTTTATATTTATTTCTAACGGGTGCAGCGGAGCGCACGGGTACGGCTGGTACTAAATAAATTTTATAAGAGAAAGAGTTCATCCAAAGGGCTGGACTCGGGAAGAGTACCCAAAACGCTCATTGCATTTCCGCGTTGAATTGCAATACTTAAGCGTTGACGCAAATAAGTATTGCAACGAAGATCACCAGTAATGGAGATCAAAATTTGGCCTGAGATATTTATTCATCCATTCATTCATTCATTCATTCATTTATTTATGTTGCTAATAATTGTAACATAAAATGTAATATAAACAGATAAAACTTTACCTCACCCCTGAAAGAGTAGAACTCGTACTCAGGGGCGGATTCCTGAATTGAAATTAAGAAGTATGTAATACAATTTGTCTTATGTCTACTACGCAATAAGAATATATTAATTTAAATTAACAATTTTTTAATTTTTATAAAATCCATACATAGCTTTTTAAATTTAATATTAGAACTATTAGGATTGACAAGATTAGGATGTTTAAATATAAATTTGTTATATATTCTTGGACCTAAATTACTACTATGATTAAATACTGCAACAGTGTTGCATTTTGGTTCAAACAATCTTAAAGAATTCATAACTTTTGTTTTATGACTATGAGAATACAATACAAAATTATTTCGATTTTTTATGTATGAATTTTATTAATACAATATAATAAATTTGTCTTACTTATGATTTCCATAAGCCAGTTGAAGTAGGCCTACTTGTAAATATAAATTGTCCACAACCACAAACGAAGATGAGGTATTGATGTACAATTGTCTCTGTACTAACTTTTGCATCAAATATGTTTCATCTTTGATACGCCATGTTTTTACAATGTGACGTTTAGTTACATCTTTACAGGCTTTACCTCCCCACCCTACTGTCTTATAAGGAATGGATAAACAAGACAATTTTCCCAGTCTAAAATTGAGGCTCCAGTGTATATAATAATAATAATAATAATAATAATAATAATAATAATAATAATAATAATAATACTTTCTCTTATCAGCTTCTTGTCTATGCGGATGACGTGAATATGTTAGGAGAAAATCCACAAACGATTAGGGAAAACACGGAAATTTTACGTGAAGCAAGTAAAGCAATAGGTTTGGAAGTAAATCCCGAAAAGACAAAGTATATGATTATGTCTCGTGACCAAAATATTGTACGAAATGGAAATATAAAAACTGGAGATTAATCCTTTCGAAGAGGTGGAAAAATTCAAATATCTTGGAGCAACAGTAAGAAATATAAATGACACTCAGGAGGAAATTAAACGCAGAATAAATATGGAAAATGCCTGTTATTATTCGGTTGAGAAGCTTTTGTCATCCAGTCTGCTGTCAAAAAATCTGAAAGTTAGAATTTATAAAACAGTTATATTAACGGTCGTTCTGTATAGATGTGAAACTTGGGCTCTCACTTTGAGAGAGGAACAGAGATTAAGGGTGTTTGAGAATAAGGTTCTCAGGAAAATATTTGCAGCTAAGAGGGATGAAGTTACAGGAGAATGGAGAAAGTTACACAACGCAGAACTGCAAGCATTGTATTCTTCACCTGACATAATTAGGAACAATAAATCCAGATGTTTTAGATGGGCAGGACATGTAGCACGTATGGGCGAATCCAGAAATGCATATAGAGTGTTAGTTGGAAGGCCGAAAGGAAAAATACCTTTGGGGAGGCCAAGACGTAGCTGGAAGGATAATATTAAAATGGATTTGAGGAAGGTGGGATATGATGATAGAGACTGGATTAATCTTGCTCAGGATAGGGACCGATGGAGGGCTTATGTGAGGGCGGCAATGAACCTGCGGGTTCCTTAAAAGCCAGTAAGTAAGTAATACTTTCTCTTTAATATTTCATGTAATGAAAAACAAAATGGAAATCTAATTTAGATTTCAGACGTCCTACGGTCTCATTTCTTTTGAGCAAAGAACGTAAAAGCGAACCTGGCCGAATATTCTATAAGCTTAAAAAACAAATGAACGCAGCAAAGCCATGCAACGGTCGGGATGGTAATTTTGTAATCACAACGCCGCGAGAAAGCCAACATGTAGCTAGCATTGTTGACAACAATGAAGACGTAACTTCCTACACTCACATTCCTAGCTCGGCGGTCGACATGTGCGCTGAATGGGATAAAAACAAGTTTCCTTTTTCGAGAGCGGAGTGGACGCCATCCGTGACTGGCCCAATAGGTATGCCGGCTACTCTTAAATCTTATTAATGGAACACGGGTGATGCATGGCCCAAGAATTCAGTTAATGAAAGCCAATCTGTGTCTGAATTCCTACTGCCCGCTAATATGTAAGAAAGGTCGCACACGCCACGACCTGACAAACCCCGTCAAGGCCTACGCGCCGCACGAGAGCTACAACGGACTAAGTGCAGCTTCTAGCTATACTAATGTTCGCGTGTTCGATGCCAAGCATATTAAACTTCTACAGGGACATCATTTTATTTTTACTTCTATTTTTATTGTACCTGAGTTTTTTAATGTACTTCACTCCCACCCCCTCTACTAGTAAACTTCCAACCCTCCTCCACACAGAACCAAAGTCACGTGTACAGTCAAAGTCGCCTTATAGTCATAGTAAACATAAACAATACTGAGTTAGTGAGTATAGTACGTTTCAGAAATATGTTCGCGTTTTCCAGTGACGAAAGAGCTTTCAATATTGAATCATATTCTCGCACAGGTACTGTTGTCCGTTTGCTCATCTCGCATCCCGGTTTCCACCACCCGCTTCTGCTCGTCCCTCTGTAAAGACTAGTGGCTGGGCTGTCTTAGCTCTTTTCTGAAAACATTAATTTCTGTTGGGAATTGGACGTCTGCGTAATATTATACAACTGTTTAAAATATCTTAAATAAATTGGGCCTCATTAATTAACTGTCACGTGATTTCCATCTTTTCTACGACCCTGCGACAAAACCACTTGGACGGACAGTAGATAGCATGTCTGAGTAATTTTATCTTTTCGGATCGGGCAGAAGTAAAGATTGAATTTACAGTACGTAAGGTACTTTTTTTAGTTGGTTATTTAACGACGCTGTATCAACTACTAGGTTATTTAGCGTCGATGAGTTTGGTGATAGCGAGATGATATTTGGCGAGATGAGGCAGAGGATTCGCCATAGATTACCTTGCATTCACATTACGGTTGGGGAAAACCTCGGAAAAAAACCCAACCAGGTAATCAATCCAAGCGGGGATCGATGTAAGGTACTTTTTTATAGAGTAGGTACAGAATTATTTCAACATGAACTACTAGTACGAAGGACGGAACTGGTAATTGGAATTAGGTACAATAGTCTGTAGTCTGCGATAATACGCAAAAAAAAAAAAAAAAAAAAAAAAAAAAAAAACTGAAGCCTGTATCGAAATGAACGGCCACCATTTTCAAACTTGTTTAAATATCCATATTAGTATTATTTTTCAATTTAACTTCATTCTCTATATTGGACGCTAATGTGCTGTAGACAGTATAATATACACTGCATAATGAATACGTCCACATGGACAGCTCAGTTCGTGAGTAAAAACACTCATTGTTAATACTGTACTGTATTTTGATTAAACAAAAACCTAATGAAAATGATCGAACTGAAAATCGCGATATTTCCTAGTTTACGTAAATGGATGAACTACACTCAGGGACAAAAAAAACCGGACACTTTAATATTTGCTGGTATTTTGCAAAACATTATCTTCTCATACAATATTATGGTAGCCATCTGTTGTTATGGAGACGTGTATACATTTTTGATTGTTTTTTGTTTTATAAACAAGCCATTACAACCAAATATTCCAATTTTGCTTTCGGAGTCTCAGCTATAACAATTTTGTCTCAACCATTTTGTGCTTCATTATCGTTATCATTCGTTATTTCTTTATTTTTACATTTTCTGAGTTTAAGTAGGGTTGTAACATTTGTCTTAAAACAAGATGCGACCTGAAGATGTGGCTCGAGCTGGAGCCCTTTACGATGATGGACGCAGTGTACGTTACATTGCAGATGTTATGAATATGGCTAGAAGCACAACCCATGAGGCCATAAAACGGTATAGAGAGACCCTAGAATATACCAGAAGACCAGGTTCGGGTCGTCCAAGAGCTACAAATCCAAATGAAGACATGTATATGGTGTTGAGAGTTCTTAGGGAGCGCAACCTGCCAGCTACTAGTGTAGCCCAGCAATTTGTTAACATGCATGGACGCCCAATTTCGGCCAAAACAGTTAGAAGGAGGTTGAAAGCAAGTGGACTGATACCAAGTAGACCTGCAACTGGTCCCAGACTTCTCAGGATGCATCGAGTTGAACGACTGCGTTTTGCAAATGATCACAGGGATTGGAGAAATGGACAGTGGAGCTGTGTTCTGTTCACCGATGAGTCCCGTTTCAATCTGTTCTCACCTGATGGACGTGAAAGAGTTTGGAGAAGGAGGGGAGAACGATTTTAACAGTGTTGCATTTCCGAAAATGTGCCGTATGGAGGTGGTGGAGTGATGGTTTGGGCAGGAGTGTGTACGGATGCTCGTACAGAGTTGGTTTTTGTTGAAAATGGAAGAGTAACAGCTGATAGGTATATAAATGAATGTTTGGCTGATCATGTTGTGCCATTTGGCCAATTTGTAGGCGATAATTTTGTTTTAATGCATGATAATGCACGGCCGCATATTGCCCATGCGGTCGGAGATTATCTCCAAGAAGTGGGAATCCATGTTCTTCCATGGCCAGCAAGGAGTCCAGACATGAACCCAATTGAACACGTGTGGGCCATGCTGGGACGGAGTGTTAAGAATAGACGACCGAGGCCAGAATCGTTACAAGAGTTGAGGCGAGCACTTGGCGAAGAATGGGAACTTATTCCTCAAGAAGACATTGCTAACCAAATTGAGAGCATGCCAAGACGTATGGATGCAGTTATTCAAGTCAGAGGGGGTAATACCCGTTACTAAAATGAGTTTTTAATGTTTAAGGCACCATAAAATGAAAAAAACAGTTAGACCAAACGATGCCATAGTTATACGTCCTTTATAATTTTTTTGTAAATTTTCTCATCAGAGATTTTTTTTTTTCAAATGTTGTCGTATAAGGTGCTAAATGAAACATTATTTTGTTTAAATGGGTTTTGTTTCATTTTGAAATAATTGGCAACAAAATACAAGAAAATATAGAAGTGTCCGGTTTTTTTTGTCCCCGAGTGTACTTTTCTTCCCTCCTATACCTAGTAAAATGTTTTGTTTGTATTTTACGCCAGTATCATCGAACTCCAGTCGCGGAAAGGGGTAGCAAACGGTGTTTCCGGTTCTCAACGTTAATCCAAAGACATAGCCAGGTTAATATTACAAATGTTAGTAAAAATAAAATGATGTCCCTGTACAAGTATGGATAGTCATTTTGTGTGTGTGTGTGTGTTTGTTTGTGTGTGTGTGTGTTAGTGCTTGTGCGTAGAGTTTCTTAAAGTAAAACTTGTGGAAAATAAAATGAAGATATAGGCCTAAATGATGTCAGAGTGTAAAATGGATTCTCAAATTAAGAAGAAACGTTTTATAGATAAGCTTATGTACTTGTGACGTTTCGCTTAAGCCAATCTTGAGCGCATTCTTCTGCAGTTGACGTCGCAACAACCCACTCCATAAGTGCTGTATTGCAATTTAAGGTCCGAATACTCTTTTTATAGAGTCTGTGCTATTCCTTCAGTCTCATCACTTGTCTCCGAATTTTTTCCATCTTCAGATGCAGTAAATCCTTTAAAACCTGCAACTGGTAGCTCATCAGAATGCACAGTAGGTCGAAATGCTGAGGGGATACTGGGATATAAGACGTTGTGTCTGTTTTCCTTGCCAATACTCTTTGTATTGACGAGACAAAAATAGCAATCACTTGTATGATCTTTGGTTCTCGCGAGATCATGGGAATTGCGAAATGTAAACCCTTACATTTCCCTTTTGTATAATCACGCAGATTTCTTCGCAATTGTGACACACAACATGTGGGGCCCATTTCTTGTCTTGGTCCCCAATAGTAAGTCCGAAATACGATTTACAAGCGCGCTTCATAAAGGACGTTATTTTACGCCTTTGTTGAATAAGGATGAAATATCCGCAAATGTAACAAACTGAGTTTTTTATACACAGTGGACAAAATAAAACTGGCTCGGAAAATGTGTAATATTTGCATGTATTATGGATCGTGTAACAATGAATATTATTTGAAGAATATTAATTAATATCTAATAACCCATTGTTGCATCGAAATCACGGTTTTCTGCATTGTTTGGGTCATTTCCGCGTCAGTCTTATACATATAAATTCATATATTTCATAATTATATATTTTCCTCGGGTCAGTTTTATTTTGCCCACCCCGTACATTGACGTCTCCTTTCAGCCATGATCAGATATGAAATAACGGAAGCAATATTCATATCTAAACAATATTACCTTATTACCTGTCGATAATATAATCACAAACGATTAGAAAGGAAAATTTCGAATTGGATAGAGAAAAAAACCGTTTTCAGATTTGAAATCAGCACGTCAAAAATATTAAGAATCAGTGGAAAAAATCTCATGCAAGTTACATTTCGAAAAAAATTGTTGGCCAGTGATATCAATGAAAAATCAGATATAAAACACGCATGTACTATTATTGTATGAGAAGATACGTCACAGCAGGATATACAGGGACATCATTTTATTTTTACTTCAATTTTTATTGTACCTGAGTTTTGAATGTACTTCACTCCCACCCCTTCTACTAATGAAGTTCCAACTGTCCTCCACACAGAATCAAGGCCGCATATAGTAAACAGCACTGACTTAGTGAGTATAGTACGTTCCAGAAATATGTTCGTGTTTTCCAGTGACGAAAGAGCTTTCAATAATGAATCATATTTTCGCACAGGTACTGTCCGTTTGCCTACGTCGCATCCAGATTTCCCCACCTGCTTCTGTTGGCCCCTCTGTAAAAGCTGAGCTGTCTTAGCTCTTTTCTGAAAACATTAATTTCTGTTAGGAATTAATTGGACGTTTACGTAATATTATACAACTGTTTAAAATAACTTAAATAAAAGGGCCTCATTAAGTAATTAACTGTCACGTGATTTTCCCCCTGTCTACGACCCTACGACATAACCACTTGGACGGACAGTAGATAGCATGTCTGAGTAATTTTGTTTGTGCGGGTCGGGCAGAAGTGAAGATTGAATTTACAGTACGTAAGGTACTCTTTTATAGAGTAGGTACAGAATTATTTCAACATGAGTTACTAGTACGAAGGACGAAACTGATAATTGGAATTAGGTACAATAGTCTATAGTGCGATAATATGCACAAAAGAACAGAAGCCTGCATCGAAATGAACGGCCACCATTTTCAAGAATGTGTTTAAATATCCATATTACATATGATTATTTTTCAATTTAACTTCATTCTCTATATTGTACGCTAATGTGCTGTAAACAGTATAATATACACTGCATAATGAATACGTCCGAATGAATAGCTCAGTTCGTGAGTAAAAACACTCATTGTTAATACTGTACTGTATTTTGATTAAACAGAAACCTAATGAAAATGATCAGACTCAAAAACGCGATATTTCCTAGTTTACGTAAATGGATGGACTACGTTTCTTCCCTCCTATACCTAGTAAAGTGATTTGTTTGTATATTACGCCAGTATCATCGAACTCCAGTCGTGGAAGGAGGTAGCAAACGGCGTTGATCCAAAGGTATAGCCAGGTTAATATTAAAAATGTTAGTAAAAATAAAATGATGTCCCTGTATTATTATTGCACGAGAAAATACGTCACTGCAGGATATACAAGCGGAAGCATATACGGACAGATCGCTTGCTGTTGCCATAGAACCACAACAAGCGCTTGCATACTTGAGGCAGCCAGTTTAATTAAACACGCGGGACATCGTGGGTTTCCTCGTACTGTAGATATTATAGCCTCGGATAAAATTTGATGCGTTTTTAATTAAGATATTTTCAATCCCGTTTTTTCTTTGACCCTTTTCATAGCTCTAGTACCACTGGCTGTAAATATTGGATTTTTAAACCCGAGTCCGTAAATCCAGCCCCATTGCTCTGTGCCCGTCTCCCATGCCCTCCTTTAGAATAGCGAGTTTCGCCCGCCGCCGTAAGCTAAACCTATGAAAGTGGTCTAAATTAAGACCAAGAACAGAAACTTCCTGCTCTACGGACGGAATAACGTTTTCTTCAAACAATTCTCTTTGCATTTTCATACGGAGGCTATCAAAGTTTTCGTGGTAGTCATGGCTCACTCGGAGTCTACTTTTTAATTAAATTTATTCACTATAAAATTCGTCTTTAAAACAAAGTATTACTGAAGACATGATGAAACGAAGTTTCTGTCGTCTACAGCTTACTACAGATCTTACTGGCGAGTTGAATATACGAGGTATTCCATCTCAAATCGACCGAAATATAGAGAAAATTGACCTTACAATTTCTAAATACAATGAAACTTTTTTTGTGCGTAGAGAACTGTGTTACAATGCTTTGTGCAAAGTTTGAGACATCAGAACTTCATAGTGTTTAAATTAAAAATATTTAAATTTATTGTATTTTCATAAAATTAGCAACTTTAAACTGTTGTAGCTCCGAAACCCTTTCACCCAATGATCAAAATCATGGTTTATTTTGATGCTGAGAAATTAAAGTTTATATTGACATATAAACAGATTTTCTTACTTTTTATGGAAATGGAGAAATTTAGATTTTTCCTCATTAAGACGCCTTTGCCTAGGAAAAAATATTTTAAAAATATATAGTTAGATTCCCCATTGAAAGTACAAATAAACACACATTTTTTACTGATGGTATGTTGATAAGAAAGTATTGAAAATATCAAATAAAGAAAATAAATAGTACGCGCGTGAAGTAATCAGCTGACTGTGAGACGGGAGCTAGCCGAGACAAGCAAGGCCAGGAGACAAACACGTGATGTTTCGTCTAGTAGCGCACAGCTGGGCTAGCTTTATCACAAGTTTTCATAAACACAGGAGTAAAATGACGTCCAACGCTCGCTTATCTTCAGCTCTCGGCCAGTGCGTACGGTACTTTGTTATTGTGATGCTGAGTTCTGCGCCGTTCAAGTCTAGGCATGTGAAAATAATCTATTTAATACCCTCGAAACTTATTGCCGTACCACTAAGCAAACAATGCCGAATCCCTCTTAATAATGCAAGGTTGTTTCTCAATATTTTTTTTTACATTTTTACAAATGAGCAAAAAGCCTAAAAGCAAGTAAAATCAGATTATCTGTCTCTCTGTATACAATAAAAATAAGGATTACTTCTTATCATAACCTACCAAATGTCAGCTTCAAAATGAGCTCTCGTTCAATGTTCTGCAGTAAATGGTTCCAGAGTTCTGAGCGCTGAAAGAGGCTTGTTTTTCTAAAATACGCTAAATTTGTCGCTCAATAATACGAAAACCGTTTGACTTTCGATAGTATATTTTTGCAAATACACTCTCCTCAGCACCTTCCATAAATAGGGAGAAAATTAGATATAAAAAATGCAAGGTTTTTTACCGATCGACAGTCTTAAGTTCATAGACATATATGACGTAGTGCAGAGGGCGGCCACTAGAGGGAACCCAAGAGTTGGAACTTAAATTGAGACGATTCTGTCCGACGCCGGGGTGGGTATCCGGTGTGGCTTAGTGGATAAAGCATCAGCACGTAGAGCTGAAAACCCAGGTTCAAATCCCGGCGCCGGAGAGAATTTTTCTCCGTTCCATTACTCTTTCATTGTATGATGACGCAGAATATCTGCAAGGAAATATCATATGTACTTCGGTACATTAAAATAATATATATGATATGCGTAAATCACTTCGTGATTTAAGACGGCGCTTATTCCGTCGGATCCCGGCCAACTAGTCACTCATAATGAGTGCACCTCAGCACATGTGTGGACTTCAGTCCTACGTTCATAAACATCTATGACGTAGTGCAGAGGGCGGCCACTAGAGGGAACCCAAGAGTTGGAACTTAATCTGAGACGATTCTGTCCGACGCCGGGGTGGGTAACCGGTGTGGCTTAGTGAATAAAGCATCAGCACGTAGAGCTGAAAACCCGGGTTCAAATCCCGGCGCCGGAGAGAATTTTTCTCCGTTCCATTACTCTTTCATCGTTTTCTTGTGCTATGTATTTGATTGTGTTTAGTTCTTCGTTGTAATCCTGTTGGTTCATTGGTATGTTGAGTAGTCTGTGTACCATTGTTCGGAATGCAGCTTGTTTGTGTTGTGTGGGGTGGTTGGATGTGTTGTGTATGTGTGTTGTTGTTGATGTTGTGGATTTTCTGTATACTTTGAATGTGTGTTTGTTGTCTACTTTTGTTATTGTGATGTCTAGAAAATTTATGGATTTGTTGTTTTCAATTTCTAATGTGTAGTGTAGCTTTGATTAAAAGTTGTGTAATCAAGATGTACAAACAATTTATTCTTCCTCTGATACATAATGTCAAATGGTAATTGATGTACAGGAACAGAAACAAAATTTCGGCCACCAGAATTTTCCAAATGCCAGTGGCCCAAATTTTTTTCCTGGGTCTGTACAAATCGGCCAGAATCTCAAACTGAGATAGCTTGTAACATTACATTCTTTATTGAAATCATTAATTAATTTTCAAATTACCTCATTCTCGTCCTGTAAGATCGCCTAATTAATTACATAAAACCTTGTTAAACTGAAACGAAACGTCGTAGATTATTTGTTTCTTAACAAAAATTGTTTTAAAATGTTACCTATCCGCTCCCGAAGTTTCTGAATATAATTTAGAGACATCCTTAGGTGGTAGTAATTATTTTCAAATAAAGATTAACTTAAACTGTACAAAACACAATTTTAAACACAAAACGCGCCAAGGCAATTATTTACATTAACAACCTCGCCTATTCGTGACTGGAAAAAAAAGTCGAATTTTCGCCAGAATTTTACTCTTCGATATTCTTCAAACCTCTAACCCTAGCTACCTAGCTTCTCGTTTTCAACATTTGTCCTCATATCACGAAATAGATACTCGCTCACAACACCATATCACACTCTCCATTCCTAAACACAGAACATCCTTCTACTCTTCATCTTTCACCGTCTCTGCAGCTCATCTCTGGAACTCTCTATCACAACATGTCAGAGACTGTCGGACATTGTCTAGTTTCAAAAATAAATTAAAATTGCACTTTTTCAATTCAGATTCCTTTCAGTTATAAGCCCTTTTCTCTGCGGTAGTTTGGTAAAAATATAGGCTATATATATTTATTTTTCCTTCCTTTCCCCTTTTTGTTCTCTTTATCAGCCGATGAATTTATTATCATAGCCTTTTTATCGTGAATTTTATTTAATTTTCGTATTTCTTTTCTTTTTTATTAATATTTTATTACATTCCATTTTTATATATTCTTCCTTACGTTTTCCATATTAACCATTTGTACTAAATGAGTTGCTTTTACTATATTCCAATGTATTTTACTTTCTTTTTTTCTATTATGGTATTATTTTCATGTTGTTTAGTGTCGATTTTATTATGCTATTATTATTATTATTATTATTATTATTATTATTATT
The DNA here is from genome assembly GCF_040183065.1 of Periplaneta americana. NCBI lineage: Eukaryota > Metazoa > Arthropoda > Insecta > Blattodea > Blattidae > Periplaneta > Periplaneta americana. The sequence goes on from NC_091123.1 coordinate 6,550,806, forward strand.
ATTGTAATATGTGGCGGCCGGGTAGCTCAGTTGGTAGAGCAGCTGGCTACGGACTGGAAGGTCCGGGGTTCGATCCCAGGTGGTGACAGGATTTTTTCTCGTTGCCAAACTTTCAGAACGGCCCCAAGGTTCACTCAGCCTTCTATAAAAATTGAGTACCGGGTCTTTCCCGGGGGTAAAAGGCGGTCAGAGCGTGGTGCCGACCACACCACCTCATTCTAGTGCCGAGGTCATGGAAAGCATGGGGCTCTACCTCCATGCCCCCCAAGTGCCTTCATGGCATGTTACGGGGATACCTTTACCTTTTTTTTTTTTTATTATTGTAATATGTTAGTAGGCCTATTCTGTTCTTTAACTTTTTGTTAAATTTTAACTGCTTGTATACTTTGTGACCTGGTAGAGGGTAAGAGAAGGCGCTATGAGCTTAACTCTGCCAGTATAAATAAAGAATTATTATTATTATTATTATTATTATTATTATTATTATTATTATTATTATTATTATTATTGGCAACGATTTATCATTTATGTATTATTTTAAGCATTTTACTCAATTATCACTGTCTCATAATATTCTTAGTAATCCATTCATCATCATTATTGTAATTAATTGTAATTGTATTTATGCGTAATAATTATTTTGTATTATGTTTTTGTTACATTTGTGCTGAACTGTAATTGGCCACTGGCTGTTGTACAGCACATTAAATATAAATAAATAAATATTATTATTATTATTTTCCGAAAATGCATATTTTCATTCTGAACCCATTTTCAAGTAGGCCCTAAACAATATTCTGACAAAAATTCTTAGTTGAAATAATTATAACGTCTATATACGAATTTAAAATATATCGCACTCTAAATAAAATAATTAAAAACACATTAAATAAGCAAATCTATGCTAACCTAACTTGACCAGACCTGAGCTAACCTAACGGCCCCTCAAACCCCCCTTCCAATTCTACCTACCTCGTAACGTGCAAAATAATACTCAATCAACTAACCAACCAACCAACCAAGCACATATCCAAATCAGTTGAAATACGTCATCGCAGTGCAAAAGTGGAACAAGTGCACGAACAAAACTTAGAAAAAAAAGGAGACACTTCCGTCCAGGGGCAGTGGCATTTCCTCTGAGGTTAGAGCTCAGTTTAGATGTGTGTGTGTATTAATCGAAAATTAGGGGCTAGAAAATATTGAGAATAGGACGCATGTTTATATGACTTTTTTTCGATTAATACACACATACCTAAACTGAGCTCTAACCTTAGGGGAAATGCCGCTGTCCCTGCTCGGAAGCGCGCCCGCCTAGCCTAAACTATCCTAACCTAACCTGTCACAGTTTCATATATACAAAGCATAATAAAAACCTAAACTAAACTAACCTAACTTGTCACTAGAATCCTAAACTAACCTAACCCGTCACAGATAAGTACCGGTACGTAAGACATAATAAAAGTCGAAACTAACCTAACCTGTCATAACACTCCATTTTTTTTTTACCTCTGCACACTTCCCTGAGGTATTAAAATGGTTAAATTTCTATCCCGCTGGAACATTTCAAACTAGCGTGAAACGTTCGTAATATCTCTTAAGTTATGTAGGTACGACATGTAAGACGGCTGAAGATGCATATATCCGCAATAGAAAAAGTAGTCACTCAACGCTTTTTCAACAATTAATAAGTTTTAATATCTCTCTTTGCATCGATTCTGATTTGCTTCGTCAGATCGACTTTGATGACATCAACAATGCTTTCTCTGTCAAGAAAGCGCGCAGGGAATCTTTATAATTCACAAGTAAAATGCAGGTATTTTGATTCTTGTAATTTGTTTTCTGAATATTTAATTTAAACTAAACATAACCTGTATAATAGTTGTTCATAAACTCTTTGTGAGAGTTGGGGGCGGCAAATTTTAGCATTGCCTAGAGGCGGCACTAGGCCCTATACCTAAATCCGACCATGCTTTTTATTCGATATAAACTGAGGTAGTTAATGTACATACCTTAACTAATAAATTGATGTTGTGTTGATAACGCGTTTAGTTTTGGATTTTACAATTTTATTCTATTCATTAATACTAGCACTGCTCTTATTGCTACCTATTATAACCACACTACGAGTTTCATATCATGCATTGCAAGCCTCCGATCCTGAACGAAACATTCCACTAATCTACATAACACATTATTACAGAAAACAAATCTGCTATACTTACAAGGAGTTGTTACAGATTACGTAAACCACAATTTCACCGTTTACACAAAATATCAAGACCGATATTTCACTCAAGACGCACGTCTACACACGTAAACAGAGAGAAGACGCCAACTGCTAAGCCTTCCGATCTACATGGGCACAGCGAAGACCCACAGCCTTCTAGTTCGGTCCGACAGCACAACGTTTCAATCGAACCTCTGAATATAAAGGCAAAGATAATATTGGCTAACACTCCTACTTAAATTGTGATTTGCAAATAAGAAATTTAATGGTGATAGCAGACAAAAGATGAATTGATTGGAAATATTAAAATTCAGGGCACCTGAATGAAAACCGAAACGGAAATATTTGAACACGAAAATGATTACATTAGTAACAAAAAAGATAAGAATTTGATTACTTTTCTAACAATAAGATGTGTTATTTAAGTACATTATGAAAGTATACGGGTGTTCAAATATATCTGGCTAGTCCGCTGACGTACAAAGGTATACGATCTAGATTTTATAATCGTGTAAGCGAACTTTCCAACCACGGGATAAGTCTGAACCAGAGATATAAAAAAATTGACAAACTTTAAAACAGTTCCGCTAGTTCTCAATAGGTGGCACGATTATTGGGACAGTTAAAAATGTGTCAGAGAAAATGATTATGTAGATTAAGCATTATTATTACCACAATTAACAATATCACCGGTTTCCAGCTAAACTCAATGTTGTTTTACAATCAGTTGAGTGGGATGAAAAATTGAATTCTATAATGCGGGACTATTTATCTACAATGAGACAGGGAGATCAAAAACCCACTAAATCCAATTTTTGACAAAATTCAGTTATGGGCTGGATGATGCTTTTTAGTTTGTCCCGCATGCGTGGAAGGCAAGAATACACTAATATCGACATTCGTCTGCATTCTGGCGGTTGTTTTAAAACTCGTGGAAGTCAGAGCTCCACTTACTCCATGGAATAAGAATATTTGGTTCATTGGAGTTAGCAAGTTTTTGATTTCCCTGTCTCAATTAGCAACAGTGGCTATTATCTTCGCCATCTATTCACAGAAGCAATAACTAAAGAATCCACATTTACACCAACAAATTATCGATCATAATCGATTAGTAGATTCAGATATCTTTGAACGTCAGCGTACTAATCGATAATTTGTTCTTCTTTAGTTATTACTTCTAGGAATAGATGGCGAAAATAACATTCAGTGTTGCCAATAGTAAATAAATATACTCGCATTATAGAATTCAAAATTTTATCTCCTTCTAAAGATTATAAAAAGCATTTGTATATTACGTGGGTCATAACATGCAAAAAAGGATGTGTTTGAACCATGATGTCTCAAAAGTTAAAAATATTGTAGTAGGTTATTTTGTATGTTCTAAATATGAATTTCAAGCAATATTATATTTATATCTTTCATAGTTTGGCAGCAATCAGCATTTAAAATATTGGTTTAACAAAGAACACGGTTTCATTCATTGAAGTTTTCTTACTATGTAAAGGAAGATGGAAAAGTGATTTTAATGCAATTCGAAAAAGGAGAACCTTGTTTATAAATGCTCTTAAAATGAAATATATATTGTTAAATAGTTACCTACCGTAAAATAATTAAAAAAAATATAGAACACAAAATGCAATTCATTTTTACAGATGAAAAAACATGTGTTTAATTCTTTAGGGTATATTGATTCCGCTGTGAAAATTTAAGAATGCTGACTTAAATATCATGTCAGTTTTTAATAATAATAACTCACCGGAACAAAGGAGCTCAGCAGGTAGGCTCTGCCGTCGTACAGAATGTTGCGCGATCAAGGTCAGGGAGACGGACGTCTGAGATTACTCATCGTTATGAAGTCTACGACAGTCACACATAGCAAGCGATTTTCAACCGTCGGAACAAAAATAATAATTTTGTTAATTTAATTATTCACGGGTTTTTTTTAGATAAAGTCATAAAACTTGGGAGATGGATTAGGAATAAGATTTTCTTTAATACGAATGAAATTCGCATGAATTTAATTATTGCATTCGAATATAAAACTAGTTCTTTTTTTTTAATGAGCTGTTTTTATGAGCATGCCTTAATATTATTCGGATTAGTCTTTAAGGCAGCCGTGGCGAAAATGCGTTCGTGCGCCGAGCCACTGTGTAATCTGCAACGTGCATAGCACCTATGGAGGGTGGCGGACACCCGAAGGGGAAGTGAAGCAACTGTCTGACTTATTAACGGATTTTCATTTCCTTACGTCAAGCAATTAAATGTAATTTTATACAGTATAAGATTACAAACTAATGTTTAGTACGTGTAACGAAGAAACAAATGAACAAGAAAACATAGGACACATTATCACAACCTAAAATTAACTGTCTTCAGAATGTATCTGCGACAGAGTTTCAAAATCAGGAATTATATCACTTACTGCCAGTCATAGTTAGTCACGAAGGTATTTGTCTGTCAGTCGTGATCTAAATTTGGTTTTTACTGTTTTCATTCTTGAAAATAATTTTTCACAAACGTAAGTTGTAGCGCACATGGCTTCAAAAGAGCAAGCGAAAGAACGAAGCTTCGGATATTTATTTTTTTGGCAAAGATTTGAAAAGTTCAACATTTGTCAAGTCCTTACATCTAGCTTTCATTTAACATCACATTGTAAATCTGTGAGTTTAAATTGAAGATCTAACCGCATTATTCGTACATCTGCTGAAAAAGGGTCGACGTACAGAGATGAAGATGATGATGATAATGGCGATGATGATGATGATAATAATAATAATAATAGTAATAATAATAATACTTGACCTTTTAATGTTTCATCAGTAACATGTAGTATAATGGCGTTTTATGTTATACAACCGTTTTCCTCGTAATACTTGTGAACAAATCATACATTTAATATTCTCATCATATTGGCAGCAAAAAAAATGCGTCCTCCCATCCTACTTGAAACTTTCGTTTTTGTAGAGGTACATGGTTTCGAGAGAGACATTGCGACGATACGCCACTCGCAGGTCAGAGACAAATACAAATGGAACGGAGTTTGATTCCAGTGAGTGAGAGGGTGGGGTTTGGAGGAGGTAGGAAGCGCATGGCTATCATTGCGAGCTACAATGTGCACGTGAGTCACATTTTCGCCATGGCTGCTTTAAGGTATTAAAATACTGTTATTCAGGTTTACAATGGTATCTGTTTAGTTTCGATGACACTTCTTATAGAATATTTTAAATTATGGACAACATGTAACTGCCACCCATTTTTCAGTCATCCGTATCACTAAAATATTAATGAAATGGCGGTCATAGTTGGCAGTTTAATTTATTTTCATAATAATATTATTATAAAAATTGGAGATTTTATCTTTCGAAGAGGTGGAAAAATTCAAATATCTTGGAGCAACAGTAACAAATATAAATGACACTCGGGAGGAAATTAAACGCAGAATAAATACGGGAAATGCCTGTTATTATTCGGTTGAGAAGCTTTTGTCATTAGTCTGCTGTCAAAAAATCTGAAAATTAGAATTTATAAAACAGTTATATTACCGGTTGTTCTGTATGGTTGTGAAACTTGGACTCTCACTTTGAGAGAGGAACAAAGAGTAAGGATGTTTGAGAATAAGGTTCTTAGGAAAATATTTGGGGCTAAAAGGGATGAAGTTACAGGAGAATGGAGAAAGTTACACAACGCAGAGCTGCACGCATTGTATTCTTCACCTGACATAATTAGGAACACAAAATCCAGACGTTTGAGATGGACAGGACATGTAGCACGTATGGGCGAATCCAGAAATGCATATAGAGTGTTAGTTGGGAGGCCGGAGGGAAAAAGACCTTTGGGGAGGCCGAGATGTAGGTGGGAAGATAATATTAAAATGGATTGGAGGGAGGTGGGATATGATTGTAGAGACTGGATTAATCTTGCTCAGGATAGGGACCAATGGCGGGCTTATGTGAGGGCGGCAATGAACCTCCGAGTTCCTTAAAAGCCAGTAAGTAAGTAATAATATTATTATATTAAAAGCCCAAAAAAATTCATGACATCGTTGGCATATTCTTAAAATTTTGTATGGAATAACCCACGTGTAAATGTGTCATACTGGTGACACCGTTTATTGTTTTCGTTAAAGTTGCAATTGTAAAGTATAAGAAGTAATTTATGAAGTCAAGCATTGCTGCGTCATTGTCTAAACTATATCAAACAGTTACATTGTAGTTATAGTCCATGGAGAAAAAGGAGCTGCATTCAGGAACTCTGGTAGCAACTGTAATTCCTATAATAGGTATAATGCCCCGTTTCGACGTAGTTGCAAACAATTGCAGTAATTGTTCAACTGAAACCGCCATAACGCGTACAGGAGCAAAACAATTACTTCAAATTACCCCGGAGACTGGGAATAGAGTCGCGCGGACGCAATTTACCTGCGAGCAAACACTAACCACGCAGAACAAACACAAGTCGGCAGTTTTCGCTGCTGTGCAAACAAGTCACAAACTATTGGAACACGAGCACAAGTGCCGAGGGCAGTGTCAAACTCGGCCCCGTGCCTTCATTAAAGGGACGGAGTTCCGAACTGCAAAGGACCTGTGGCATTTCTCAGGGCAGAGTTCACTCTCGGGTCAAAGTCTATGGAAGATAAAGAAAGCGTTCTCTTTTATATGTCAGTCCCAAGGAAGACACACTTTTTTGGAAACATACATATAGTGATAGCACAGTATAGTATATACAGACGTGGACAGATTATTGACGATTGTTATGATAATTCTGTTTACAAAATTTGACTTTTCAATTTAGACTACAGTTAACAATTTTGCATATTTCCATCATTACAGTAGACAGAAATATGCATAAATGTCAACTGTAGTTTAAATTGAAGAGTCAAGAGTTGTAAAAATATGTAATAAAAATCTTCAATTTTGCTAATAATTTGTAAATTAGCAAAAATGTCAACTGCATTGAAGAGTAAAATTTTGTAAAAATATAAAACAAAAATCTTCAGTTTTGCTAATAATTTGGAAAAATCCAAAATGTCAACTGCAATCCAAATTGAAGAATCGAATTTTGTAAAAATACACAATAAAAACCTTCAGTTTTGCTAATAATTTGTAAATATGTAAAAATATCAAATGTAGTCCAAATTGAGGAGCTACATTTTGAAAAATATACAATACAAATCTTCAATTTGGCTAATTATTTGGAAATACACAAAAATTTCAACTGAAGTCTAAATTGAAGAATCATATTTTGTAAAAATATATAAAAAAAATCTTCAATTTTGCTAATAATTTGTCCACGTCTGTACAGTCCCGAAGCTCAATACGTAGTAAATATGCATCCATAGGGGCTATTGCATATGAAATCCATCAGTAAAAAACCTCGCATTTTTTATACTCTAATTTTTTCCCTATTTATACAAGGTGCTGAGGAGAGTGCATTTTCAAAAATATACTGTCGAAAGTCAAACGGTTTTCGTATTGTTGAGCGACAAATTTAGCGTATTTTAAAAAAACAAGCCTCTTTCAGCGCTCAGAACTCTGGAACCGTTTACTGCAGAACATTGAACGAGAGCTCATTTTGAAACTGACATTTGGTAGGTTATGTTAAGAAGTAATCCTTATTTTTATTATACACAGAGAGACAGATAATCTGATTTTACTTACTTTTAGGCTTTTTGCCCATTTGTAAAAATGTAAAAAGATATTGAGAAAAAACCTTACATTATTAAGAGGGATTCGGCATTGTTTGCTTAGTGTCACGGCAATAAGTTTCGGGGGTATTAAATAAATTACTTTCACACGCCTAGACTTGAAAGGCGCAACACAGCAAGCACTGGCCGCGAGATGAAGATAAGCGAGCTTTGGGCGTCATTTTACTCCTGTGTTTATGAAAACCTGTGATAAAGCTAGCCCAGCTATGCGCTACTAGACGAAACATCACGTGTTTGTCTCCTGACCTTCCTTCCCTCGGCTAGATCCCGCTTCACAGTCAGCTGGTTAGTTCACGCATGTACTATTTATTTTCTTTATTTGTTTTTTCAATACTTTGTTATTAACGTTGCACCAGTAAAAAATACGTGTTTATTTGTACTTTCAATGCGGAATCTAACCATATATTTTAAAAATATTTTTTCGTGGGCAAAGGTGTCTTAATTATGAAAAATCTAAATTTCTCCATTTCCATAAAAAGTAAGAAAAACTGTTTACATGTCAACATAAAGTTTAACTTTTCAGCATCAAAATAAACCATGATTTTGATCACTGGTTGAAAGGGTTTCGGAGCCACAACAGTTTAAAGTTGCTAATTTTATGAAAATACGATAAATTTAAATATTTTTAATTTAAACACTATGAAGTTCTGATGCCTCAAACTTTGCACAAAGCATTGTATCACAGTTGTGTACGGACAGAAAAAGTTTCATTGTATTTAAAAATTGCAAGGTCAATTTTCTCTATATTTCGGTCGATTTGAGATGGAATAGCCCATAGATAGTCGCTAGCCACTAGGATCGCTAATATCGCCTCATTATAGACAATGCGAAATAGTACCGGCACAGTCTATTGTTCCTAGCACCCTCACAACTCAAACTTCGTGACTGTATATACTAGACTGTGGTGATAGTGTTTCGAAATGAATCACAAAACTGCGAAGCAACACGTATCCAATCAAAATAATTTTTAACAAACACAAGAAAACATAATTTGTTATTCCATCATATTCAATACTTAATTCAAGTTGGAAAACAACTTATTATGTAAGAGACTATTTCAAAGATCATCTGTTTTTAGTGTTACCAAGCAACGCTAATTAATTTGAGAGAAAACATTTTTTTAAGTCTGTGGACATGTCTTGGTTCCCAGTTTTATTATACGTAGACAGAAAAATAAGGTACAAATCATTTTGATTGTTATATTTCTTTTATTACACTGATACCAACTTTAATAAAATACAACTGAGAGGGTGAGAAGCAAAGGGGTACAAGTGACATTTATAAAAAAAATGAGTAGACTGCATCCAGGGTACTTACGCTAAAGCATAAAAAATTTCAAATGTTATTCATTGCATGTTAATATGACATTGAAACCTCACTTGTGTTCACATGTTTTATAATGGTTTTATACATGTTTAATTATTATAATGCACACAAATGTTCACCTATGTATATCACCTCTGTTCAATTTGCTATTTATTGTGTTCAACACCTGAAGATGACTTTATGTAAGTTGAAAATATTTGTCGAAATATAACTTTGTAATGTGATGTGACAAAAAATTAATTGTCTAATACTAGTCCACACCTGTGGAGTAACGGTCAGCGCGTCTGGCCGCGAGACCACGTGGCCCGGGTTCGAATCCCGGTAGGGGCAAGTTACCTGGTTGAAGTTTTTTCCGATGTTTTCCCTCAACCCAATATGAGCAAATGCTGGGTAACTTTCGGTGCTGGACCCCGGGCTCATTTCACCGGCATTATCACCTTCATCTCATTCAGACGCTAAATAACCTAGATCTTGATACAGCGTCGTAAAATAACCCAATATAATAAAATAAAAATTCTGTACTAACATAATTTGATAAGTTGCAGACAAACTAAAAAATTATATTTATTATAAAAATATTGCAGTAATTCTTAATGCAAAAAATGTTATCAATGATTTTTTTTTTTTTTTTGCCAACCGATCAGTGGAATTTTAAATATATTTATGCTCGACCATGCCGAAATGTAGTAATTATACACCTGGTAGCAGTCCTTTAATGCACCTCATTAAAGTACACCTATTCATTAAAGTTCAGGTTTTCGATTATTCTCGGATATGCAATCGAAAGACGAGGGAAACGTCACGGAGGCTGGAAATCCAATACTGTCGTAGAAGGTTATGTTCTGTCACTATAATAATTAGCGTTAATTGTAAATAATATTCAAATAAATTCAATTTGTCATCTCGTTTTTCAATTCTAAATCAATTTGCAGGTTATATCAAAATTAGTTCATGTTATTCTCTAGATTACATCAAGGTCAATGACATTATTGTTCCTCGGAAAAAATCAATACTTTCGCGTCTGCGCACATCTCACAATTCACGAGCTATGCACAAGGTCACTTCCGATCTTCAGTCAGATACGAATAAAATGAATACTTCTGAATAATTTCAAGTTAGAAATATGGTCGAGCATAAAAAGTCGTATGAAACTTGCCTATAATGGTAATTAAGACGCTCGTATGAAAATTATGAAACTCGCTTGCGCTCGTTTCATAAACAAATATACTCGCGTCTTAATTACTATCATTATAGGCTCGTTCCATAATGTACTATTATCAAATTCCATAATAAAAGTATGTTACATATTATGCCCTATTTTTCCTACATTTGGATCTTTTATTACTTCTGAGAAAAGTACTCTCAAAATTGAGGAATTAAACATTGCATGATATGAAAACTTTGACACTATTTTTCTGCACTTTCTTATTTTTGTGACATTGGTACACTTTTCTCAGAAAGTATTGTATCCAGAAGGCTGAAATTAATATACAATATCAATGTGATGGCATTTTACACAGTAGGTTAAAAAAATTAAGATTATTTCTATCTTCGGCAAAAATAAAAAATAATTTGTAGTAATTCTTAATACAAGAAATGTTGTCAATTATTTATTTTTTTTTTTTGCCGACTGTTCAGTGGAATTTTAAATTTATTTAAGCGATTGTATACATATGCCTATTTTTTCTATATTTGTATTTTTATCCCTTCTGAGAAAAGTGTACCCAAAATTCAAGTATTTAACATTGTAAGATATGGAAGTATAGACTTCCCTTAAGTGGAGTTTTGGTTGTCATGTAATTTTGGAATATACAATTATTACAAGAAAAGTGATAAATATAATTAGGAAAATTAGTAATTCGGAAGTGAATAATGTATGTATCAAATCTCCAAATGTTGTAATTTCCAATTTACATAATTGTGTTGCGAATATTAATGATTAGTTGGAATTTATGTTTTCAGTATTTCCAATTAGCGTGCTTAAAAGTACTTTTAGGTACGGAAATTTACTTTGGAAAACGTATCACATACCTTTCACGTGTTAAATTTTATGTTACCTTGTTAACATGTTACGGCCTGCTATCGACCATCATCAGAACTGGTTGTTGCCGGTCTTGGCGCCTTTTGTTTTGTTTCCTGTGGGGGTGTGTTTGTGCAGTATAATGTGGAGTCAAAGAGTGTGTGTGTTCTGAAATTGAGCTGTGTGTTGATAATTTCATTTGGATGTGTTTGTGTGTGTTTGTAGGCTATATTTCGTATTGTTCTAGTGTGTTTAGTTTCTGGCTTTTTGATTGGGTATGTAGAATTTCCATGTCTGTGTTGATGTCTCTGTATGTGTGGTTAGCATTTGTGATGTGTTCTGCATAAGTGGAAGTGTTTTATAATTTTGTTATGGCTGTGATGTGTTCTTTGTAACGTGTTTGATATGATCTGCCTGTCTGTCCTATGTAGAAGTTGTTGCAGGTGTTACATTTGAGTTTGTATATGCCTGTGTGGTTGTATTTGTTTGTTTGTGTGTTGAGATTTTTTGTAGAGTGTTATTTGTTCTGTATGCGATGTTGTAATTTAATTTCTTAAATGAGGTTGCAATTTTGTGTGTGTTTTTGTTTTCGTGTGTTAGTGTGATGTATTTTTTGTGTTCTTGTGTTTGTGTTGTATTCTTATATTTTTTGTGATTATGTTTTGTCTTACGTATTATGTTGTCTATTATGTTGGGGTTGAATCCGTTTTCTTGTGCTATGTATTTGATTGTGTTTAGCTCTTCGTTGTAATCCTGCTGGTTCATTGGTATGTTCAGTAGTCTGTGTACCATTGTTCGGAATGCAGCTTGTTTGCGTTGTGTGTGTTGTTGTTGTTGTGGGTTTTCTGTATACTTTGAATGTGTGTTTGTTGTCGACTTTTGTTATTGTGATGTCTAGAAAATTTAAGGATTTGTTATATTCAATTTCTAATGTGTAGTGTAGCTTTAATTTACTTTTGTGCGAGATCGTGCGTATTTGCTTGGTTTCCGCACAAAACCAATCCGCGGAAAGTCTAAAATTCCACATTCAGTATTCCCAACGTAACACACATAACAATTTCCCTCTTCTTACCGCTTAAGTGACATATTGATTTTACTGCTTTAGGCTTTTAACATAGGCCTATTATTTTTAGAGACGTTCAATATAGTAATAATTATAAATTGGAAACTTACCACTGCAATTTCACCTAAATTGCACTGTTAATTATTGCTTTTAAATATTTGCAAATATTAAGTAAACTCGACAACTCCACTAAAGTTACTGCATTCGTGATGCAAGTAACATTAAGGAAGCCGTGAAAAAATCAACAAGATTCCAGACTCATCATAGACTGGGGGAAAAAAAGACAGACGTATATCACGGCCTGCTGGAATATAGTAAACACAAAAAAATTTTAAAGCAACAATGTTGAAGATAGATATTTTTGTTTTGCAAATTTGCCGTCATTGAATAGAAACCAAGATGGAGATTTCATTGCAACTAATTAGAAATTCCTCTTTCAGGTATGTAATAAATGATCTTCGCACAAAATAATGTACGATACACGAGCGGTAAGTTTTTTTTTTTTCAATTCTCGGAAATTAAAAAAGCTCAACTACGTTTCGCTTTTTCAAATTTTTCCTCGAACATCAAAACTTCAACATACCGCTCTTGTGACGCATATTACTATTAAGCACGCTCATTTAGGGATACGGAAATCAATGACTTTTCGATAGTAAAATGAGAATCGAAAAGTCGTCATTATGAAACAACTGTCTAAAAAATTAATATTATAGACTAAGAAATGGACAGTTAAAAGGCACTGTTCAACGTTTCGAGTCAACGCAATGTAATTTAAATATTTATTGATATATTGGCGGAAAATTACAACTTATTTCAACTATTATATGCATATTATTGTTCAGAAAAACTCACTACATATAAGCTTATGCAACCTTTTGTTCGTTATATTCAACGGAGGAGTGTCATTACTGAAACAACTAATAAACCATAAGCTTGTAAGTTTCGCGAATTGATTAACCGTGCAGCAATTTCGAACACAATGCCTTCAGGACAACGGGGGCGCATTGCCCCTGACATATACACATGATAGGGAAGGCTGCCGATGACAACAATAGAACAGTTCATCAGCTTGCATGCGTTTTGTTACGATAAAAACTATCGGTACACTATCAATAAACCAAGTGCAGATTTTCAATTTCCACTGCGTCACTTTTGTGGAATACCTGTGAACTTAATTGCTGTATTCCACAGACGCACTCTAGGGCATTTCTCAGTCCATAGCTTCTCTTCATTGTTACATTTTTGACGTGAATAATTTCGGTACAGTACCATACCAGAAAGTCGACCGACACATTGGCTGCGTTCAGCCGAGGCAACACTAATTGAGCTATTCATTTTTGCTGGGTTACAACAGCTGTGAGTTGCTGAACGACCAGATTGCAAATGTCCGTTGTTTACAAAGAAACTCGCCATTGTTCCGTTTACTCCGGAATATTGTGGCCGGAAGGAAAAAGGTCTTAAGTAAAAGTTTTATACTTTTCCGGAGAGCAGTAGAAAGATTGAAATTGGAGTCAATTATAGTTTTTTTAGTTAAAAGGTTTTTTATAACATAGCTATAGCCTTTTTAAAATAAAATCTATATATATATAATTTGAACTAGTAATAGAAATTACGGGAAAACGGCTGAACGGATTTTAATGAGTGACCCCTCATTTTGAAGCTTGGAACCAAAAGTTTTTCGGAAAAGTAGTAGTTTTCAGTGAAATGTCAATTTTCCTACATAATTTTCCTATTTTCCAAAATCCATCTATTCTCAGTTTTGAGAACTAATTTTATTCAATCACGGCCGACTTGATTGAATTTCAGAACAAAACACACACTACAATAAACAATAGGCTATTACACGAAGGCCATGACCTGCAGGATTGCCGACATATTTAGAGCTCAAATCAATTTCTTATTAAAAACTGATTCTGCAGTGTATAATTTTCTGAGTACAGCTGTGTATTGGATATTCAAATCTACGAAACTTGAGGTGGTTTGACGACATTATTACCATTAGAAATTAAATATTATTATAGTTAATATCATGGTGCATCTATTTTTTCATTAATTGTGCATAATATTGATGTTATACTGATGACATTAAAGTGAAACGTTTAGTGGTTATGTAAGTAAATGTAGAGAATATCTTAATTTAGATCTTCATTTCTATAATTTACTCAGTGGCTGCTATATATAACTACAAAACTCAAGTAAGATAATAATATTGTTATTAAAAATAAAATATTTGTATACTTATTAACCCAGTGGGGTTGGGTCTTTTTCATATACTTAATGGCGGTATAGTGTAGATATTGATATGTGTCATTGTCTTCAGTATTGGCTCGAGAGAGCGCAAAAATTACAGTTCCTAAGGAAAGATCAAAAGGTATTACTTACTGATAAAATAAGAGGCCCAGAAAATTTTGTAGTTTCCAGATCATTTCAGCAAGATCTCTTAGTAGGATAAAATGATTTTACGCTCTACATTTCAAGTACTACATGGAGCAGCTATACGAAAATGCTATTGTTCGAAAGCTTGGCAAACCTGACATTTTTTTAACTTTTGCCTACAATCCACAATGACCTGAAATAGCTACTGCTATCGTCCTGACATTGATACTTGCGTTTTCGCGTTGAAACTGAAAAACTGAAGTTGGATAGGTTCAAGAAAAAGTATTTGGCCTAAAAAAATCCATTCAGAGGAGTATGTTTCATCATTATGGAAGCAAATAACTATAAATAAGACAAGTATTCTTCATTGAAAATAAATCTGAAAAATTTTTATTTGAACGTCTAATGAACTTAGTTTGCAGCAGCATTTGCTGCACAAGCCACTAGTTAAATATAATTACTCATATTTTGCACTGAACACACTGAACAAATATATATTACGCAATATCAGAAACTACAAAACACACACACAAACATATATATATATATATATATATATATATATAGGCCTACATATAATTTTAACTATTGTATATCATATTTCTTTATTATTTTCCATATGCTCGATATCATTGCAGTCCACACCTGTGGAGTAACGGTCAGCGCGTCTGGCCGCGAAACCAGGTGGCCCGGGTTCGATTCACGGTCAGGGCAAGTAACCTGGTTGAGGTTTTTCCGGGGTTTTCCCTCAACCCAATATGAGCAAATGCTGGGTAGCTTTCGGTGCTGGACCGCGGACTGATTTCACCGGCATTATCACCTTCATATCATTCAGACGCTAAATAACCTAGATGTTGATACAGTGTCGTAAAATAACCCAATAAAATAAATAAATATCATTGCACACTTTGTTCTTATACTTCATTATTACAGTCAACAGTGTTGACAGAATAGACAGTGTTTATCTAAAAGTAAATACAGAAAAATCAAATAGGCCTAGGCTATAACTGGAGCGGAAGTATTCATTACATTATAAAACGTGGAAGTAATAATATTTTGCATTTTTTAACAGCTTATTCATCAGAAAGAATACATAATAATAAATATTATTATTATTATTACTATTATTATTATCATCATCATTATTATCATTATCATTATTATTATTATTATTATTATTATCATTATTATTATCATCATTAGCATTATTATTATTATCATTATTATCACTATTATTATCATTATTATTATTATCATTATTATTATCTTTATCATCATTATTATCATTATCATCAACATCATTATTATCATTATCATTATTATTAACATTATTATTATCATTATTATTATCATCATCATTATTATTATCATCATCATTATTATTATCATTATCATCATCATCATTATTATTATTATCATTATCATTATTATTCTTATCATCATTATCATTATTATTATTATCATTATCATCATCATTATTATCATCATTAGCATTATTATTATTATCACTATCATTATTATTATCATTATTATCATTATCATTTTCATTATTATTATTATCATTATTATCATTATTATCATTATCATTATTATTATTATTATCATCATTATTATTATCATCATTAGCATTATTATTATTATCATTATCACTATTATTATCATTATTATTATTATTATCATTATTATTATCATTATCATCATTATTATCATTATCATCATCAACATCATTATTATCATTATCATTATTATTATTAACATTATTATTATCATTATTATCATCATTATTATTATTATCATCATCATTATTGTTATCATTATCATCATCATCATTATTATTATTATCATTATCATTATTATTCTTATCATCATTATCATTATTATTATCATTATCATCATTATTATCATTATTATTATTATCATCATTAGCATTATTATTATCACTATCATTATTATTATCATTATTATTATTATTATTATTATTATTATTATTATTATTATTATTATTACTGTGCTCTAGACCCCCCGTGTGGTCCTTTAACAGAAAGTGGAGAGCAGCGCAGATTGAGGGAGCAGCCCACGTCACGCGTCACGATTAATTCGACAGATAACGCGCCTGGCAGAGAGCATCGAATCTGGGATGTCACCCAGCGGGCGCACATGCCAAGCAATCAGAATGCAGACCTAAACAAGTTGCGTTTACACTAGTTACTGCAAACAGACTCACGCACGGGCGATTGCCGGATTTGAACCCCTTTCCTCGAACTAAAAAAAATGGCATTTAGATTTGAGCATTCTTTCTATACCTATATAATCGTTTTACCTTCTCTAATTTTTCACTGTCAGAGTAATAACATCGTGCAAAAAACGTTGTACAATACATGCTTGTGAAGTGCATTACAAAATCGAAGAAATTGAAAAACTCGCTCTGCTCGCTTTTCAAACTTTTCTTCGATTTTGTAAAACGCGGGTGCCAACCTTGTATCGTAATATACTACTCGTATTTTCACTGAATTATGTTGTAGGGTTAATATTTCAATAAATTAGAATTGTGCATGGAGATCAGTCTCTTATTAGAGCCATCTGTTACAGGTAGCAACTCGACAGGAGAGACCAAGTAACCTGAGCAGATTGATTACCCAGAGGGTTGGAGGAAATAGGCATGGAATTTATAATCGGGGAAGATTGCAGGAACAAGCGAAATGTCTGGCGGAAAGTCAAGAAACTCCTGAAGGATATAGACAGCCAAATAACAGAAGGGGAATGTAGGGGTAAGGTTGCTCTGGAGATCCAATGGATGATCAAAACAAATTGGGGAACCGAGTTATACCTCTATGGAGGAAGCAGAGAAGGCAGACTGGGTTTAACCTGGTTTCGTCTAGGAGCTTGGAGGGCACTTAAAATTGTCAACGAAGAGAATATGTCCTCTTTGCGGTAGAGGCGAGACATCACATTATATTTTTATCGAAGTGTGAAGCCACAAAAGCTCTGAGGAAAAGATTCCTGCCAGAGTCCTTCATTACATCTAGCAGGGGGCACTTGGCAACATACAATGTGTTAAATAACGCTAAATTCTGTGAGAGTGTGGAAAAATTTATGGCAAAAGTTCGACAGCTGAGGGTGGAACTGGCCGAGGGTGAGGGGGCCGAGGAAATAAGGGGAAGAGTTATTTATTAGTGTTGTAATGAGTAGTATTAACACTGAGCGAATGAGGTAATTAGGGGATAATGTTCTTTTTATATTTATTGTGTATTTTTCTATTTGTGTTTTTTATTGCATGTGTATAGACCTATGTTTTTTATGTATTCTCTTGATATTTATTACTTGGATTATTTATTGAAGTTTCAATAAGGAATTGAATTCGTTTATATATACAGGGTGTTTCCGAGGTGGTGTTACAAACTTTCAGGGATGATGGCGATGGGCTCATGTATCAATTTGAGATAAGGAACCCTGGTCCGGAAAGGACCGAGTCGGAAGTTACAAGCAAAAATAGTTGTGTGGAAATGAAATAATTTTATTCCTCTGTATACCTTATTTATGTGTATTTATCTGTACATCTTACACATACTATATTCATTTGACGTTGTTTACGTTTTCTACTTACAGTATTCCATTCAGTGCGCTGTCTGAGGGGTGGGGACAGGAAACTACACTAAAGCAATGCAGATAGCGTAATGTGTAACGGACATGGTCGGTCCTGATATGCACGTCTGTAGACAGCAGTGTATGTGTACAAGTTACAGTGTCCAGTCGATCAGTCCTAGTGAAATGGAGGAGTACACGAGAGCAGAATAAACAGACCTGATTTTCGAATACGGAAGAGCCAATGGGAACAGTAGACAAGCTCACAGATTGTATCGGGACAAGTATCCACGTAGGAGACATCCGGCCCATACCATCTTTCCACGACTGTTCCAAAGGTTAAGGGAAGGAGGGTACGTGGTGCCAAATCACAATTCCATTTCCACACAACTATTTTTGCTTATAACTTTCGACTGAGTTATTTCCAGACCAGGGTTTCTTATCTCAAATTGATACATGTGCCCTTCGCCATCATCCCTGAAAGTTTGTAACACCACCTCGGAAACACTCTGTATATATATAAACCAATTCAATTCCTTATATATGTATATATATTTTTTTATTTTAGTAGGTTATTTTACGACGCTTTATCAACATCTCAGGTTATTTAGCGTCTGAATAGGATGAAGGTGATAATGCCGGTGAAATGATTCCGGGGTCCAACACCGAAAGTTACCCAGCATTTGCTCATATTGAGTTGAGAGAAAACACCGGAAAAAACCTCAACCGGGTAACTTGCCCCGACCGGGAATCGAACCCGGGCCACCTGGTTTCGCGGCTAGACGTGCTAACCGTTACTCCACAGGTGTGGACCATATATATATATATATATATATATATATATATATATATATATATATATATATATGTCTCACTGTATGTATTTTTTCTTTCATATCTTACATTTATTTCATTTTTTGTGAAATTTGGTATGAAGTTAGATTAGTTGTAATTGTGATAATTAATGATAACGGTAGTAATAATAATAATAACTATTGTTTTACTATTTTATTATTAGTAGTATTATTTTTGTTTTCTTTGAATATTCAAACTGTGCATAGTTATAGCACGAATGGCCGTACGGGCTCGTGCGAAGGATCTTGTGTACATGAGTCTGTAAAATTGTGTATCAATAAATACACTTCATTCATTCATTCATTCGTTCATTCATTCATTCATTCATTCGTTCGTTCATTCATTCATTCGTTCGTTCATTTATCCATTCGTTCATTCATTCGTTCATTCATTCATTCGTTCATTCATTCGTTCATTCATTCATTCGTTCATTCATTAGTTCATTCATTCGTTCGTTCGTTCATTCATTCATTCTTTCGTTCATTCATTCGTTCATTCATTCATTCGTTCATTCATTCATTCGTTCATTCATTCGTTCGTTCATTCATTCGTTCATTCATTCATTCGTTCATTCATTCGTTCGTTCATTCATTCGTTCATTCATTCATTCGTTCATTCATTCGTTCATTCATTCGTTCGTTCGTTCATTCATTCATTCTTTCGTTCATTCATTCGTTCATTCATTCATTCGTTCATTCATTCATTCGTTCATTCATTCGTTCGTTCATTCATTCGTTCATTCATTCGTTAGTTCATTCATTCGTTCATTCATTCATTCGTTCATTCATTCATTCGTTCATTCGTTCGTTCGTTCATTCATTCGTTCGTTCATTCGTTCATTCATTCATTCATTCGTTCATTCATTCATTCGTTCATTCATTCATTCGTTCGTTCGTTCATTCATTCATTCGTTCGTTCATTCATTCATTCGTTCATTCGTTCGTTCATTCATTCGTTCGTTCATTGGTTCGTTCATTCATTCGTTCGTTCATTCGTTCATTCATTCGTTCATTCATTCATTCATTCGTTCGTTCATTCATTCATTCGTTCGTTCATTCGTTCGTTCATTCACTCATTCGTTCGTTCATTCGTTCATTCATTCATTCGTTCGTTCGTTCATTCATTCATTCGTTCGTTCATTCATTCATTCGTTCATTCGTTCGTTCATTCATTCGTTCGTTCGTTCATTCGTTCATTCATTCGTTCGTTCATTCGTTCATTCATTCATTCGTTCGTTCATTCATTCGTTCATTCGTTCATTTATTCGTTCATTCATTCGTTCATTCATTCATTCATTCGTTCATTCATTCATTCATTCATTCGTTCGTTCTTTCGTTCATTCATTCGTTCGTTCGTTCATTCATTCGTTCATTCATTCGTTTATTCATTCATTCATTCATTCGTTCATTCATTCGTTTATTCATTCACTCATTCATTCATTCAATAAATTAGAACTTTTCTTTCTTTAATATTATACATACGTAACAAACCATACTGAATTGTATAATTTCAAATACATTGCAAACTACATGTAAGCCATTGCTACCCAGCAAGCAGTGATGTTGGGTTTCTCGTGTCCTCTCGTTCCTATAGCTGGCATCGCTGCCTTGGAGAGTCAATTAGGCAGAGCGCGTGTTTGTAGACAATGCATCTCCGCGCCCTGGCTGGCAGGCTTCCTGGAACCGCTCTGCGGGAAATTTCACATACTGTGACATGGTCGTCAGATTTATTTATATTGTTTATCAGCAGGAAAGGCTATTTGAATGACAAAAGAGCGCACACTCAGCTGGAGTCTGGCCCCCTTCTCATTTTCAACACGAGCGGGTTGCCAGGCGACAACTTCTCGCCGTGCCGTCTTCCATAGTTGTTTATTTGACGACGCTTTCAACTGTAGCCTATGGAATATGCAATGCTAGATTTCTTCAACACTGTACTGTAGTGTATCTTTTTAGATATCCCATTTCTGAAAGCGTTTTCTTAATAGGTTATTTTACGACGCTGTATCAACCTCTCATTGGGGATCATCAGTGTGGTTTTAGGCATAATAGATCAACTATTGATCAGATATTTCTTATTCGACAGATAATGGAGAAAAAATGGGAGTATAAGGGTACAGTGCATCAGTTATTCATAGATTTCAAAAAGGCATATGACTCGGTTAAGAGAAAAGTTTTATATGATATTCTTATTGAATTTGATATTCCCAAGAAACTAGTTCGAGCAATTAAAATGTGTCTCAGTGAAACGTACAGCAGAGTCCGTATAGGTCAGTTTCTGTCAGATGCGTTTCCAATTCACTGCGGGCTAAAGCAAGGAGATACACTATCACCTTTACTTTTTAACTTTGCTCTAGAATATGCCATTAGGAAAGTCCAGGATAACAGACAGGGTTTGGAATTGAACGGGTTACATCAGCTGCTTGTCTATGCGGATGACGTGAATATGTTACGAGAAAATCCACAAACGATTAGGGAAAATAAGGGAATTTTACTTGAAGCAAGTAAAGAAATAGGTTTTGAAGTAAATTCCGAAAACACAAAGCATATGATTGTGTCTCGTGACGAGAATATTGTACGAAATGGAAATATAAAAATTGCAAGTTTATCCTTTGAAGAGGTGGAAAAATTCAAATACCTGGGAGCAACAGTAACAAATATAAATGATACTCGGGAGGAAATTAAACACAGAATAAATATGGGAAATGCCTGTTATTATTCGATTGAGAAGCTTTTATCATCCAGTCTGTTGTCAAAGAATCTGAAAGTTAGAATTTATAAAACAATTATATTACCGGTCGTTCCATATGGTTGTGAAACTTGGACTCTCACATTGAGAGAGGAACATAGGTTAAGGGTGTTTGAGAATAAGATGCTTAGGAAAATATTTGGGGCTAAGAGGGATGCAGTTACAGGAGAATGGAGAAAGTTACACAACACAGAACTGCACGCATTGTATTCTTCACCTGACATAATTAGGAACATAAAATCGAGACGTTTGAGATGGGCAGGGCATGTAGCACGTATGGATGAATCCAGAAATGCATATAGAGTGTTAGTTGGAAGGCCGGAGGGGAAAAAGACCTTTGGGGAGGCCGAGACGTAGATGAGAAGATAATATTAAAATGGATTTGAGGGAGGTGGGATATGATGAAAGAGACTGGAATAATCTTGCTCAGGATAGGGACCAATGGCGGGCTTATGTGAGGACGGCAATGAACCTCCGGGTTCCTTAAAAGCCAGTGAGTAAGTATCAACATCTCAAGTTATTTAGCGCCTGAATGAGATGAAGGTGATAATGCCGATGAAATCAGTCCGGGGTCCAGCACCGATAGTTACCCAGCATTTGCTCATATTAGTTTAAGAGAAAACCCCGGATAAAACCTCAACCAGGTAACTTGCCCCACTCGGGATTCGAACCCGGGTCACCCGGGAACTGAAAATATTTTTGAAACAAAAATTTAGAAAAATGTTATCACTTATATTGAAATTTTGTGTAGTTTTTTTTTTTTCGAAAAACTTTTGTCCGTGTTACTATTTATAGCAGTTTTTGAATCTGTGTTTCCATTTTTTCTGTTCTTGATACAGTATATTTCATTTTTTAACACGTGTATGGTGCAATGTAACACCAGCAGTGACAAACTTTGCACCACTCCTGTTAAAACTCTGGCGGTGCAAAGTAATCACCAACTATGGGTAATTTTGCACCAATTTTTG
This sequence comes from Periplaneta americana, assembly GCF_040183065.1. Classification (NCBI taxonomy): domain Eukaryota; kingdom Metazoa; phylum Arthropoda; class Insecta; order Blattodea; family Blattidae; genus Periplaneta; species Periplaneta americana. Next base: position 6,573,672 of record NC_091123.1, read on the forward strand.
GCAGATTATAAATTTCAAAAGACATTTATTTTCGAAGATATGACTGGCTAAATACATTCCCGCATGCCCCTAGAATGTATAAAATTAATGCCCATCTCAAAATTAGACACTTCAAGAATACATACAGACTGAAATAGTAATATGCGTTACAAGAGCGGTATGTTGAAGTTTTCATGTTCGAGGAAAAGCTTGAAAAAGCGAAACGTAGTTGAGCTTTTTTAATTTCCGAGAATTGAAAGAAAACATACCGCTTGTGTATCGTACATTATTTTGTGCGAAGATCGTTTATTACATACCTGAAAGAGGAATTTCTAATTAGTTGCAATGAAATCTCCATCTTGGTTTCTGTTCAATGACGGCAAATTTGCAAAACAAAAATATCTATCTTCAACATTGTTGCTTTAAAATGTTTTCTGTGTTTACTATACTCCAGCAAGGCCGTGATATACGTCTGTCTTTTTTTCCCCCAGTCTATAAATGCGAACTTAAAACAAACGGTAAGGTTATGTAATGATTTAAAGTTTACTTAATTTTTGCAAATATTTAAAAACAATAATTAACATTGCAATTTAGGTGAAATTGCAGTGGTAAGTTTCCCATTTATAATTATTACTATATTCAACGTCTCTAAAAATAATATGTTAAAAGCCTAAAGCAGTAAAATGAATATGACGCTTAAGCGGTAAGAAGAGGGAAATTGTTATCTGTGTTAGGTTGGGAATACTGAATGTGGAATTTTAGACTTTCCGCGGATTGGTTTTGTGCGGAAACCAAGCAAATACGCACGATCTCGCACACACAAGTTTTTAACTGGAAAATGGTGCAAAGTTACCCCATTTTACGGTAAATAAGAAAATAATGAAACAATCTCACTAAATGTCTAGCCAGGAATATCCCCACAAGGCATGGTCGTTTCCGGGTTGCGTCCAGCTGATACTTCGTAGAGGAGACCACACTTGAAGATCCGTCCGCGTATCGACGCTGGGCAAGGGCAGGCTCAAACCCACTCTTGTCACGGTACCTCTCGCCGGTTCCTATCGGTTGTCCTCCAATACGGTGTCTTCCTCACAACCTCGAAGTCACTCCCTCCGGTCCCTCTCGCAGACTGCCAGGTCACATGTCACTCCACACCGTGGTCAGCAGAAAACCGCCAACTAAGTAACGGAAAAAAATTTAAAATTAGCACCAATACACAAATTCCACAATTTGGGACATCTGGCCGACATCTACGGCTGACCACTAGGATCCAGAATACAAAGCAGAGGTTAAATTAAAAATACAATATGATTGCGGAGAGAATACGGAACAATGATAAATTTTAAAATAAAGTACAATTTGATTTCGGAGAAACATGAGATGAAAATACATTGAAGAGTAATGAAATGAAGTAAAAAAAAAAATATATTAATTGTATTATACAGGGACATCATTTTATTTTTACTAACATTTCTAATAATAACCTGGCTATACCTTTGGATCAACGATTAAGAACCGGAAATACCGTTTGCTACCCCCTCCCACGACTGATACTGGCGTAATATACAAACAAATCACTTTACTAGGTATAGGAGGGAAGAAAAGTAGTTCATCCATTTACGTAAACTAGGAAATATCGCGATTTTGAGTTTGATCATTTTCATTACGTTTTTGTTTAATCAAAATGCAGTACAGTATTAACAATGAGTGTTTTTACTCACGAATTGAGCTATCCATGTGGACGTATTCATTATGCAATGTATATTATACTGGGTGTTCAGTTCAAAATGTGTCATGGCTCGCTGTATGCCGTCATGTGGCTAGCCGATGAGCCTAGAGAATTCAATCTTCCTACACTTCCGCAGCTCAGGTGTATAAACTAAGAGGCAGAGAAGTTGCCTAGCAAGTACGGCGTTCATTCTGAAGAGTACGTACCGATACGTACGGTAACGCCGGTAGTGGCAGGAATGTGAACTGTTCGGAAATACGTACTGTCGGGATATAGGGAGAGGGTTAAGACGATTACTTCCGTATTTGTTGACATTAACTTCGACGGTCAACATGGACACGGAGCATTTGATTTGTGTTGTGGAAAGTTGCCGTACGCAACCGATGATAACAAATACCCTGCGTACGACTTGCCGGCGCAAAACACAGTTCGAAAGAGGTTATGGTAGCACACAGACCGTACAGACCGCCATCTGTTGCTACGACGTTCAAGTTATACCGTACACGTTCTCAAGTTCAGATTGAAGAACGCCTTAAATAATAGGCAACTTCTCTAACATATAAGCTGAAACTCGCTTCAAATCGGTGACCCAACAACAGTGACGTCATGACACACTTTGAAATGAACATCCAGTACTGTCTACAGCACATTAGCGTACAATATAGAGAATGAAGTTAAATTGGAAAATAATCATATGTAATATGGATATTTAAACACATTTTTGAAAATGGTGGCCGTTCATTTCCATAAAGGCTTCAGTTCTTTTGTGCATATTATCGCACTATAGACTATTGCATCTAATTCCAAATACCAGTTTCGTCCTTCGTACTAGTAACTCATGTTGAAATAATTGTGTACCTACTCTATAAAAGAGTACTTTACGTAAATTACGTAAATTCAATCTTCAATTCTACTCGACCCGCACAGATAAATTTACTCAGACATGCTATCTACTGTCCGTCTAACTGGTTATGCCGCAGGATCGTAGAAAGGGGGGAAATCACGTGATAGTTAATTACTTAACGAGGCCCTTTTATTTAAGTTATTTTAAACAGTTGTATAATATTACGTAGACGTCCAATTCCTAACAGAAATTAGGAGAGAGTCGGGTAGTATCACTGTCCAATATTACCCGATGTCCAATACTACCCGACTCTCCCCTAATTTCTCAGAAAACAGCTAAGACAGCCTAGCCACTAGCCTTTACAGAGAGGCGAATAGAAGTTGTGGGGGAAATCGGGATTTGACGTAGGCAAATGGACGACAGTATCTGTGCGAAAATAATTCAATAATGAAAGCTCTTTCGTAACTGGAAAACGTAAACATATTTTTGGAACGTACTGTTTACTATGACCGTAAGGCTACTAGGACACTATGTGTGGTCTTGGTTCTGTGTGGAGGACGGTTGAACTTCATTAGTAGAAGGGGTGGGAGTGAAGTACATTAAAAAACTTAGGTACAATAAAAATTGAAGTAAAAATAAAATGATGTCCCTGTATAAGAAATTAGAAGAGGTGGAAAAATTCAAATATCTTGGAGCAACAGTAACAAATGTAAACGACACTCGGGAGGAAATTAAACGCAGAATAAATATGGGAAATGCGTGTTATTATTCGGTTGAGAAGCTCTTATCATCCAGTGTGCTGTCCAAAAATCTGAAAGTTAGAATTTATAAAACAGTTATATTACCGGTTCTTCTATATGGCTGTGAAACTTGGACTCTCACTCTGAGAGAGGAACATAGGTTAAGGGTGTTTGAGAATAAGGTGCTTAGGAAAATATTTGGGGCTAAGCGGGATGAAGTTACAGGAGAATGGAGAAAGTTACACAACACAGAACTGCACGCATTGTATTCTTCACCTGACATAATTAGGAACTTGAAATCCAGACGTTTGAGATGGGCAGGGCATGTAGCACGTATGGGCGAATCCAGAAATACATATAGAGTGTTAGTTGGGAGACCGGAGGGAAAAAGACCTTTAGGGAGGCCGAGACGTAGATGGGAGGATAATATTAAAATGGATTTGAGGGAGGTGGGGTATGATGATAGAGACTGGCTTAATCTTGCACAGGATAGGGACCGCTGGCGGGCTTATGTGAGGGCGGCAATGAACCTTCGGGTTCCTTAAAAGCCATTTGTAAGTAAGTAAGTAAGTATAAGAAATTAGACAGAAAATAGAGTTTAAGAAAAAGACATGTATTAGAAAAGGTAGAAAACAAAAGAAACGGGTACGGTGGATAAGCCAAAAGAATTCGGCACTCCAGGAGTTTAATATGATTGTTCCGGTTTTTTTTTTCTTTTCTGTTTTAATCCCCCTTAATACTGTTAGGCCTATGTTTTACTGCACTTAGTATGGATTTCACGTTAAACTGAAATCATCTTCATATTACGTTCACGGCGAATGAAGTCAAGAGTTGTTGTGCACGTCCTGTAGACTCGCCCTTGCTTTTCCTTGCCTGCGGCTTCGCTCTCAGTGGGTATCGGACCGGGCGACCGGTTATAGAACCACAAGGACGAACTAATGCCCATCATCATAAGCTCGGATTTCACTTTTAATGTTCTTCATATTAAACAATATGAAATACGAGGGTTGTGCAGACGATGCCGCTTGATGTGAAGGAGCAGCACTGTCCACTAACGATAAACAGATGGAGTAGGGATTTACTGTATGTGTGCACACTGAGAGAGTCCCTAAATCTAGCTTCAGTGTGTCCACACTAGTGAGGCAGAATCAATTACAGGAACAAGTTAAACTAAAGAACAAACATTACTTTAATATATAATTTTATATCGGCCAGTGTATTATTCTACTGTAGGTATGCAATACTTACTTACTTACTGGCTTTAAGGAACCCGGAGGTTCATTGCCGCCCTCACATAAGCCTGCCATTGGTCCCTATCCTGAGCAAGATTAATCCAGTCTCTACCATCATAACCCACCTCCCTCAAATCCATTTCAATATTATCTTCCCATCTACGTCTCGGCCTCCCCAAAGGTCTTTTTCCCTCCGGTCTCCCAACTAACACTCTACATGCATTTCTGGATTCGCCCATACGTGCTACATGCCCTGCCCATCTCAAACGTCTGGATTTAATGTTCCTAATTATGTCAGGTGAAGAATACAATGCGTGCAGTTCTGCGTTGTGAAACTTTCTCCATTCTCCTGTAACTTCATCCCTCTTAGCCCCAGATATTTTCCCAAGAATCTTATTCTCAAACACTCTTAATCTCTGTTCTTCTCTCAAAGTGAGAGTCCAAGTTTCACAACCATACAGAACAACCGGTAATATAACTGTTTTATAAGTTGTAACTTTCAGATTTGTTGACAGCAGACTAGATGACAAAAGCTTTTCAACCGAAAAATAACACGCATTTCCCATATTTATTCTGTGTTTAATTTCCTCCCGAGTATCATTTATATTTGTTACTGTTGCTCCAAGATATTTGAATTTTTCCACCTCTTCGAAGGATAAATCTCCAATTTTTATATTTCCATTTCGTACAATATTCTGGTCACGAGACATAATCATATACTTAGTCTTTTCGGGATTTTTGGACTATGGTTCTTTTCTAAAAAAAAAAAACTTCAATTTTTTACGCAATTGTGGCAGGTTGAACTCTAATGTGCCCAAAACTCCCAAACAGTTTTCATGTTATCTCAAACTGATGTTTTTTGTTTCCTCTATTATCCCTGAAAGTTTGCAGCATCACCATGGAAACACCGGTATACGAGTATCAAGAAAGCAGTGGTCATGTTCAGACAAAATACACAACACGATCGTTTGAAGCATGCAGCCGTAAAACCAACGTCTTGGATTCATCACACCAAAACGACAATGTCAAGTAGGCAAGACTAGAACAAAAAACAGTGGTTAACCTTTCAAAGCTCCACTGCGATACAAGACAAGTGCCTAGTCAGCCACTGGAATAAAAAGTATAAAAATCAAGAAACACAATCCCAGCCTTAGAATCATTCATATCGCCACTATCATGGTTCGAGAGATTCAATTCACTGTGACCAAACAACAAGAGAATTCCATCTATTCCCTCTTCTGATTTAGCATGGCTCGCTTTGGAAACCCACTGCTCTACCGTTTGAATCCCATATTCTTCTCCTTTAGCATCCCTTTCATTATCGTATAGCGCTTATTTCTGATATCTGCTACTACACGATCCGATAGACCGTTACAGACTCTGAGTTTCAATTGAATTATTCTACCTTATGTTGTGCTACAGTACAGAAAAGAGGATATTCCTGTATTCCTGTTTCATTCACATTTGGTTTGCTTGTTGTCTTTAGTTATATTCATCTTGTCATGTAATCCCTAGTTCTAAAAATAACAAAAAAGAACACTAAAAAGAATTCGAAATTTCCTTTCGTTGCTTCTCAAGAAGAATTTAGTGCAGTCGCTCTTGATGCCTCATTTTGATTACTGTGACACTCTCTACACTGACCTTAACATGAGACTGACAGACAGACTACAGCGTGTTCATAATTCGTGTGTTCGATTTATTTGCAACGTCCGTAGATCTGACCGTATCCCACCTTCACTAAATATGCTGTCCTGGGTCCGTCTCAAAGAGCGAAGAACTATTCACTCTCTCACTTTACTCTTCAATATTCTTCAAACCTCTAACCCTAGCTTCTCGTTTTCAACATTTGTCCTCACATCACGAAATAGATACTCGCTCACAACACCATATCACACTCTCCATTCCTAAACACAGAACATCCTTCTACTCTTCATCTTTCACCGTCTCTGCAGCTCATCTGTGGAACTCTCTGCCATAACATGTCAGAGACTGTCGGACATTGTCTAGTGTCCACACCTGTGGAGTAACGGTCAGCACGTCTGGCCGCGAAACCAGGTGGCCCGGGTTGGAATCCTGGTCGGGGCAAGTTACCTGGTTGAGGTTTTTTCCGAGGTTTTCCTCTACCCAATACGAGCAAATGCTGGGTAACTTTCGATGCTGGACCCCGTACTCATTTCACCGGCATTATCACCTTCATATCATTCAGACCCTAAATAACCTATATGTTGATACAGCGTCGTAAAATAACCCAATTAAATAAAATGAACATTGTCTAGTTTCAAAAATAAATTAAAATTGCACTTTTTGAATTAGATTCCTTTCAGTTATAAGCCCTTTTCTCTGCGACAGTTTTGTAAAAATATAGGTTATATATTTCTTTCCTTCCTTTCCCCTTTTTGTTCTCTTTATCAGCCGATGAATTTATTATCATAGCCTTTTTATCGTGAATTTTATTTAATTTTCGTATTTCATTTCTTTTTTATTATTATTTTATTACATTCCATTTTGTTATATTCTACCTTACGTTTTCCATATTAACCATTTGCACTAAATGAGTTGCTTTTACTATATTCCAATGTATTTTACTTTCTTTTTTTCTATTATGGTATTATTTTCATGTTGTTTAGTGTCGATTTTATTATGCTATTATTATTTTTTTTGTAATATGTTAGTATTCTGTTCTTTAACTTTTTGTTAAATTTTAACTGCTTGTATACTTTGTGTCCTGGTAGAGTGTAAGAAAAGGCCCTATGGCCTTAACTCTGCCAGTATAAATAAAGAATTATTATTATTATTATTATTATTATTATTATTATTATTATTACTATTATTATTATTATTATTATTATTATTATTATTATTATTATTATTATTTCTATGCTTTAGGTTTATGTGCATTCGATCCCCGGTGCTCACTGCCATAATAGTGTCGTGCATGAGAGGGGATCTCAAAATACTACAAACGTCGCCCTACTCCATAGGCATCCCAACAGTACGCGGAATTGAAGCATGTAAACTAAAATAACCGAGTCAGTTGAAAACCGGTAAGAGACCTTATGCTCAGTTCATGTTTTCTGAGTCTCTGTAGAATCTAAGCTTCCCTTTGCAAGAGAAAAAGGAATTGGTTGAGTCACTGGCTGAGAAGAAACTGCCTACTGAAGGATGCACTGGAAGGAATGGTGAACAGGAGAAGAGTTCGGGGCAGAAGAAGATATCAGATGATAGACAATATTAAGATATATGGATCATATGCGGAGAGAAAGAGAAAAGCGGAAAATAGGAAAGATTGGAAAATGCTGGGTTTGCAGTGAAAGACTTGCCCTTGGGCAGAACACTTATGAATGTAAGTTATTCAAGTGATCCTCAGAAAAAAAGTATAAATTTCCACAAGTAAGTGTAAGTTTGTCTCAATTCTGGGAACTTTTTCGAATTATGCCAACTGAAGAAGATTATGTTCTTGAAACAATTGCGGTTATTATTTTAGAACCGAAAACAAGAAGTTTATCTCTTCCTCTAAAGAACAATTTATTTCTTATAACGTCTTCATTGGCTAGGAAGAGGAGCTCAACAACATGTACTTGCAATTACAACTTATATACAGGGACATCATTTTATTTTTACTAACATTTTTCATATTAACCTGGCTATACCTTTGTATTAATGATTGCTACCTCCTTCCACGACTGGAGTTCGATGATACTGGCGTAAAATACAAACAAATCACTTTACTAGGTACATGAGGGAAGAAAAGTGGTTGATCCATTTATGTAAAGTAAGAAATATCGCGATTTTAAGTGTGATAATTTTCATTAGGTTTTGTTTAATCAAAATACAGTGCTGTATTAACAAAAAGTGTTTTTACTCACGAACTGAGCTGTCCATGTGGACGTATTCATTATGCAGTGTATATTATACTGTCTACAGCACATTAGCGTACACTATAGAGAATGAAGTTAAAATGAAAAATAATCTTAATATATGGATATTTAAACACATTTTTGAAAATGGTGGCCGTTCATTTCGATACAGGCTTCAGTTCTTTTGTGCCTATTATCGCACTATAGACTATTGCATCTAATTCCAATTACCAATTTCGTCCTTCATACTTAGTAACTCATGTTGAAATAATTCTGTACCTGCTCTATAAAAGAGTACCTTACGTACTGTAAATTCAATCTTCACTTCTGTCCGACCCGTACAGATAAAATTACTCAGAAATGCTATCTACTGTCCGATCAAGTGGTTTTGTCGCAGGGTCGTTGAAAGGGGGAGGGGAAATCACGTGACAGTTTATTACTTGTCCAAGCCCTTCTATTTAAGTTATTTTAAACAGTTGTATAATATTACGTAGACGTCCAATTCCTAACAGAAATTAATGTTTTCAGAAAAGAGCTAAGATAGCCCAGGTTTTACAGAGGGGCGTGCAGAAGCAGGTGGGGGAAATCGGGATGCGACGTAGGTAAACGGACAGTACCTGTGCTAAAATATGATTCAATATTGAAAGCTCTTTCGTCACTGGAAAACGCGAACATATTTCTGGAACGTTCTATACTCACTAACTCAGTACTGCATACGCGACCTCGGTTCTGTGTGGACGGTTGGAAGTTTACTAGTAGAGGGGGTGGGAGTGAAGTACATTAAAAAACTCAGGTACAATAAAAATTGAAGTAAAAATAAAATGATGTCCCTGTATATTCATCCATGGATCTACTAAAGTGAGTCCACTTCCCTCCCGGTAACGTAACTACAGTCTTTGGAATTTGTGGGTAAAACCAAACAGTAGCACCTGATCCATAGCAACATGAACCTGCTATTTTACTGAAATGGTTATCAGTCTGAATGGTAGGAATATGATATAAAGTGAATTATTGCGGCACCCTCCGCTGCTAATCTCATCATGCCCCCACATGCAGCAGCTGCGACTGCCTGGTTGGTTCAGTGAACTGAGAGCGGCCCTGCCTGATGCTCCAGAGCTTCCAGTCCATTTTCCAACTCTTTAATTTCGAGTTCAAGGTCATCTTCTTGGCGGGCGAAAAACCAAAGTCGTCGCTGGAGGCTCCTAATCAAGGAGAACGGGGTTCGATCCCAGAGATATATGTATTTATTTATAGAATTTATGGTACACAACTGTATGCTGAAGCAAGTTTCTTCTGGAGTATAGACTTGTTAATAACCACTTCATTACTATCTCATCTACTATGAATAAGGAACGCTGGATTACTGAAAATAAATGTTTTGAAACTCAATGTAATGGATTTATTATTATTATTATTATTATTATTATTATTATTATTATTATTATTATTATTATTATATCTGATGCTTTTCCAATTCACTGTAGGCTAAAGCAAGGAGATGCACTATCACCTTTACTTTTCAACTTCGCTTTAAAATATGCCATTATGAAAGTTCACGATAACAGGCAGGGTTTGGAATTGAACGGGTTACATCAGCTGCTTGTCTATGCGGATGACGTGAATATGTTAGGAGAAAATCCACAAACGATTAGGGAAAACACGGGAATTTTACTTGAAGCAAGTAAAGAAATAGGTTTGGAAGTAAATCCCGAAAAGACAAAGTATATGATTATGTCTTGTGACGAGAATATTGTACGAAATGGAAATATAAAAATTGGAAATTTATCCTTTGAAGAGGTGGAAAAATTCAAATACCTTGGAGCAACAGTAACAAATATAAATGACACTCGGGAGGAAATTAAACACAATAAATATGGAAATGCCTGTTATTATTCGGTTGAGAAGCTTTTATCATCCAGTCTGTTGTCAAAAAATCTGAAAGTTAGAATTTATAGAATTTATAAAACAGTTATATTAACGGAACATAGGTTAAGGGTGTTTGAGAATAAGGTTCTTAAGAAAATATTTGGGACTAAGAGGGATGAAGTTACAGGAGAATGGAGAAAGTTACGCAACACAGAATTGCACGCATTTTATCCTTCACCTGACATAATTAGGAACATTAAATCGAGACGTTTGAGATGGGCAGGGCATGTAGCACGTATGGGCGAATCCAGAAATGCATATAGAGTGTTAGTTGGGAGGCCGGAGGGAAAAAGACCTTTAGGGAGGCCGAGACGTAGATGGGAAGATAATATTAAAATGGATTTGAGGGAGGTGGGATATAATGGTAGAGACTGGATTAATCTTGCTCAGGATAGGGATCAATGGCGGGCTTATGTGAGGGCGACAATGAACCTACGGGTTCCTTAAAAGCCAATAAGTAAGTAAGTATTATTATTATTATTATTATTATTATTATTATTATTATTATTATTTGTGTTGTTGTTTAGTCAACTGTCGGAAAACAGCATTTACGTTGGGATAAACAAATTGATTTCATGTGTACAAGTATAAGAAAGACAATTTTTTCGAAATTTTATCACTAAGGAGGCATTGAGAATAATATTTTTAGCTTGAGTACAATCATTAATACAATATGGTATAATAAATTGGGGCGGAGTAGCATCATCTGTACTTAATCCATTAATTTTATTACACAGAAAATTAATAAAAATTTGTCTGACCAAAAATATGGATTACCCAACAAATTTAATTTATACAGATTTTAATGTGTTAACTATTGAAGAAATTTATAAATATGGTTTACTTACTACCACAGAAATCAAATAAAACATAAATCTAATCCACATGAATATCGTACTCGAAGACAAAAGTCTGCTTTCCCATTAATTGAGCCTAAATGTCATACAAGTGCAGCTCTTAAACATGGTGTCAGTTTCGGCCCAAGACTTTATAATAAAATTACAAACCATTTTCCAAATTTGAAATATTTTAAAATTGAAGCTTTTAAAAGAGAAATTTGTAAAATTATCCATGATATATATGTAATATTAACAAATGTATTTTTTTACCTTTTATTTCTGTCGACTATATTCATGTTTTTATTGAATATCACTGGCTTCTCTCTGATTGTCAATTTATAATAAATGTGTGTTTTTTTCTCTTTTTCTCTAGTGTCTTATTTATCGGTTTGAATTAGGTTACTTACTGTATTTAGTAAACTGTCCTTGTAAATTTTGTTATATTATTGACTAAGACCACACCGTACACGAGCCTGGCTCTTACGGTAGTGGCTAGAAACATTTTTGTTTTATAATTTTAATTTGTACTCACTAGCTAGCTAGTTAAATAAATAAATAAAATAAACACAGGTTTCAACTTCAGCAACTAAGACATGAGTTAATAGGGTAGGGTGGCCAGTTCATTTTCTCCTCCATTCCATACATCGCTGCCTATAGTAACATATTAGGTACACTAGTCAGACTATGATGTATACAAACATTGTTCTTCCTCTGACACATATCGTCAAGTGAGATATTATACTGCCTGATAATAAATGTAGTCTACATATCAGCCAGAATATCAATGAGAGGTATATTATTATTATTATTATTATTATTATTATTATTATTATTATTATTATTATTATTAAGGGCAGGACATGTAGCACGTATGGGCGAATCCAAAAATGCATATAGAGCGTTAGTTGGGAGGCCGGAGGGAAAAAGACCTTTGGGGAGGCCGAGACGTAGATGGGAAGATAATATTAAAATGGATTTCAGGGAGGTGGGATACGATGATAGAGACTGGATTAATCTTGCTCAGGATAGGGACCAATGGCGGGCTTATGTGAGGGCGGCAATGAACCTCCGGGTTCCTTAAAAGCAAGTAAGTAAGCACTATTATTATATTTATTATTATTATTATTATTATTATTATTATTATTATTATTAATATTATTATTTAAATATGGGAAATGCGTGTTATTATTCGGTTGAGAAGCTCTTATCATCCAGTCTGCTCTCCAAAAATCTGAAAGTTAGAATTTATAAAACAGTTATATTACCGGTTCTTCTGTATGGTTGTGAAACTTGGACTCTCACTCTGAGAGAGGAACATAGGTTCAGGATGTTTGAGAATAAGGTGCTAAGGAAAATATTTGGGGCTAAGCGGGATGAAGTTACAGGAGAATGGAGAAAGTTACACAACACAGAACTGCACGCATTGTATTCTTCACCTGACATAATTAGGAACATTAAATCCAGACGTTTGAGATGGGCAGGGCAAGTAGCACGTATGGGCGAATCCAGAAATGCATATAGAGTGTTAGTTGGGAGACCGGAGGGAAAAAGACCTTTAGGGAGGCCGAGACGTAGATGGGAGGATAATATTAAAATGGATTTGAGGGAGGTGGGGTATGATGATAGAGACTGGATTAATCTTGCACAGGATAGGGACCGCTGGCGGGCTTATGTGAGGGCGGCAATGAACCTTCGGGTTCCTTAAAAGCCATTTGTAAGTAAGTAAGTAAGTAATATTATTATTATTATTTACTTACTTATGGCTTTTAAGGAACCCAGAGGTTCAATTTATTTCTACTCGTCATTTCCATATTAAACCACATTTCAACAAAGCCCATATTAAGAATTATGGAATGCACAAACTTTCGGGTAAGTTCATTATTACGAACCGGATATTGATTATTTATTTATATACTGTAAAATTAAGGACGTCACTCGTTGTGTTCATTTTGAATTGAAATTAAAAGTGTCTTTCAAGGTTCATTATTTAAATGCTATAAATTTATGTTTCCGTAGGTGATGATAGGAGGAAAGTTTTCGAAAATCTAAAGCAGTTTAGGTGCAAAGAAATCTCAAAGAAACTACCGACAGGAAATCTAGCATAATTGTAAGCCTTGAAACGATATAACGCAGAATGTAAACAACTCCACGCGAAAGTCGATCATACCCAATAGAAGTGGAGTGACGCTGACGTAATTTTCCTCTACTTCCGCGTTCTGTAAGCCTGCCCTGGACATATACTATCCTGTGTTGTCTCAGCGATGACTCTGTGTTGTGCTGACCACACGATCAGAGAGGTCCACAATATGTTTTAGTCCAAAGATATATCCTCGCCTACGCATCACAGCAGGAGGTAAATCATGACGAAGAAACAAAGAACTTGTAAATTACTGATCCAATCTACTTACACATATCTAGTTTCACATCTATACAGCAACTCTGGTAATGGATGGAATACTGTAAAATTTATTTTTGTCAGCAAGTTTTCTTCTCCGGATTTTAAATGCTTTAATCACACGTAGCTCTGAGTTTACAAATTTTGCTTTTATCTCGTTAGCAGAAAGCCATCAATAAGTCTGTAGCTGCAGAGAACGAAGCCGGCTCTTGATGCAAGATAACGCTGCGTGAAGACTTGGCTAGTGCAACGAACCGAAAAATTGTGCAATATATAGTGATCATGAAAAAGCTATCTCGAGATTCCGAGCCTGCCACGATTTATGGGCTCGTAAGTATGGAGCACTTTTTGTTTTCTGTCCGGTCGGTCCTTCGAATTTGTAGTCAACTAGCGCGGAGGCTCCAGACGTACGACAGTCATTAATAAGGCCGAGCGCGCGAGGAACAGGTCCTGCGCTCTTCAGAAAGGAAGATTCTTTCGCAACGATAATCCTGCGCATGTAAAGCCCAGACTTCCTTGTGTTGTAATACATATAGCAAAATCAATAAAATACACAGCCAAAAATACAGCGTTGAAAAAACATTACAATTTTACGAACTTTTTAGTTGATTTTCGAGTTCGTTATTTTTTTTCTGGTTATTATTATATATAGATGCACTATCACCTTTACTTTTTAACTTTTCTCTAGAGTATGCCATTAGGAAAGTCCAGGATAACAAAGAGCGTCTGGAATTGAACGGGTTACATCAGCTGCTTGTCTATGGGGATGACGTGAATATGTTAGGAAAAAATCCACAAACGGTTAGGGAAAACACGGAAATTTTACTGGAAGCAAGTAAAGAGAGAGATTTGGAAGTAAATCCCGAAAAGACAAAGTATATGATTATGTCTCGTAACGAGAATATTGTACGAAATGGAAATATAAAAATTGGAAATTTATCTTTTGAAGAGGTGGAGAAGTTGAAATATATTGGAGCAACAGTAACAAATATAAATGATACTCCGGAGGAAATTAAACACACAATAAATATGGGAAATGCCTGTTATTATTCGGTTGAGAAGCTTTTATCATCCAGTCTGCTGTCAAAAAACCTGAAAGTTAGAATTTATAAAACACTTATATTACCGATTGTTCTGTATGGTTGTGAAACTTGGACTCTCACTCTGAGAGAGGAACATAGGTTAAGGGTGTTTGAGAATAAGGTGCTTAGGAAAATATTTGGGGCTGAGAGGGGTGAAGTTACAGGAGAATGGAGAAAGTTACACAACACAGAACTGCACGCATTGTATTCTTCACCTGACATAATTAGGAGCATTAAATCCAGACGTTTGAGATGGGCAGGGCATGTAGCACGTATGGGCGAATCCAGAAATGCATATAAAGTGTTAGTTGGGAGGCCGGAGGGAAAAAGACCTTTAGGGAGGCCGAGACGTAGATGGAAAGATAATATTAAAATGGATTTGAGGGAGTTGGGATATGATTGTAGAGACTGGATTAATATTGCTCAGGATAGGGACCGATGGCGGGCTTATGTGAGGACGGCAATGAACCTGCGGGTTCCTTAAAATCCATAAGTAAGTAAGTAAATAAATAAGTAAGTAAGTATGTTGCTCTTGAATTGAAAGAGAAACAATATTTTAATGCATATTTATTATTTTACGAGCCCATTTTTACATTTTCGGAAATTTCTTGAGGTGCTTAAACATGATTTTTTCTTATTCCACATCTAGTAATCACGAAAGATTTTTAAATGGACTTAAAAACGATTCACAATGAATACACTGCATGCTAGATGTAATCTAACACGCCACTGTTCATGAGCCGCCACTGATTATTCTATGTAAGAAAGAGGAACCGAAGACAGGAAGAAACTTGCGACATAGTCGCTTTATCCACCAAGAATCTCACAGAATCTGGAGAGGGTCGAAACGACGCATCTCAGGTGAGCTACCAGGTCTAGCGCGTGTCGCCGTCAAAGACAGTCGGCATGGTTAATTCATCAAGCGGCGACGACTGACCGCGGCCCTTCAGATTCTGAGGTGTTGCCAAAGCGATGTAGTGGCAGCGTGCCATCAATTTTTCACGCGCCTATTACAACTCACGCTGCTCATTATCGATTTCGTTTGAATTACAGATGTGCGGCGTCTGACATCAGCTTTGTGCCGAGCGCAAGCAAAGTGGAAGAGTGCAGGGAATCATATACCTACTGTACTATACCTTCTTCGTCTTGTCTGCCTGTAATACAATAATTTCAATTTTGCGAATTTTGACGAACTGTGGCATGCTTTTGAAAACTGATTTCTTTAACACGTTCACTGCCAGGGAGGGCCTCAAAGGCAAATGAGAATATTTATTTATGTACTTATTTATTTATTTCTATATTTATATATTTGTATATTTATTTAAATGTTTATTTATTTATTTATTTATTTATTTTTATATGTATATATATATTTGTATATTTATTTATTTGTTTATTTATTTCGGTTTGTTTATTTATTTTTTGGTTTGTTTCTTTTTTTTTGTTTGTTTGTTTATTTATTTATTGTTTCTTCATTTGTTATCTGTTTGTTCATTTTTTAAATGTATTTGTTTATTTATTTATTTATTTACATGTTTCTTTATTTTTCTTTGTTAACCATTTTTGTTTATTTTTTGTTTGTATATTCATTTTTATTTATTTGTATATTTATATATTTGTATACTTAATTATTTGTTTTTTACATGTTTATTAATTTATTTGTTTGTTTATTTATTTTGTTTGTTTATTTATTTATTTGTTTATTTATT